>NW_026927055.1:0-29591 GCF_032062105.1 Saccostrea cuccullata | reverse complement strand
CATCTGCCATTTTCCACATTTCTATGACGTATTACACATAAAAATCCACGTACAAATGAGCGAGAAATCACGTTATATGTCAGGTGACTCGAAACCGAAAGTAGAAATGGCGGTTTCCTTTTTCAGTAAACAAAACCGAAATCGGCAAAATCAACGCATGATTAAAAATACCAGTGAATTATTTAGAATTTTAATTTCATACGATATGGATTGTGGTAGGTTTAAATAAGAGAAAAAATATTTTAATGACCTTCTTGCTATATTTGTTGCAACGAAATTCAGCTTTTTTCCCCGTGCAGTTTACTATGTGACAGATACGAAAGTAAATATGGCGGATCCTTTGTCCTCGTTACTTGTGCACATCTCCGATGGTAAAGCATATGAGAACACATGAGGAGATCAAGACATTTCAAAACCACAATAAACATAATAATCATATTTCTGAATAATTATTGATTTGAATCAAATGTAATTAAAAAGAGAAAGAAAATGCAAGTTTGAAAGAAAGTTTTAGTTGCACGAGTACGCATTTTTACACTGCGCCAATTTATGCAGAATAAACATGAAATAAAAAGCACTAAAACGCGTAAACACACTCTGAAATTACTATCATTTGAATAGAACAAAACAACCAGTGTCTTTGATTTGCAGGTTTTATGCAGACTTTGATGCATATCGAGAAAACGCGTCGAACGCTGTAAACGTACCCATACCTGGTAATAAGAACTCTGCATCGGTTCGAAGATGTGCACAAGTCAAGTGATATACACCCTGAATTCCATTTATTGAAAAATGCAACACAAAAAAGAAATAAACTCCATAAAAAATCAAAAGTAAACACCCTGTGACTACTCCGTTCAGCCTAGCACATCAAAACACTTACATGTAGTCCGTGCTGATCAGATTTTGGTCAGGGAAAATATCACAAGTGGAAAAGAGAAGTTATTTGGTATTTGCGCAGCTGAAAGGGGTGGGGGGGGGGTGGGTGGGTGTGGCTAAAGTATAATTATAACGACTTTATAAGGTACAACTGAAAATAGTCTATCTAGTTCTAATAAACATTCTATATATAGTCTGCAGTTGTTTTGCATCGCAAAATTCATTTGTCAATTACAACTGATTATTTTAGTACTAATCTCAAACCTAAACCAAGTAATTTGATATACGGTAATTATTTAGTTCAAGACTTAAAAGCATTTAACCAGAATACAAAATTTTACGTGTACATTTGTTCGTTCTTTAACACACACGCAAAAAAAAAACATCCCTTGTTTAGATTGACATGTAGGCATTTGTATTTTTAAGGGGGGGGGGGGGCAGAAATAATTAACATGACCGTTACCTAAATAGTCTTGGAAGACAGACATATCTGCCAATTCCATTTTTCGAGATTTTTTATTGCCTCACTCCGACCACAAAGTATGTGCATTTTTGAGGAATGTGGCTGTTTTATGATTATTACAGAAAGTCTTTCGAGATTTCAGTATCCCTGTCTGAAAGTCTAGCTTTTTTAAAAATAAAAATAATTTCTGTTGCAATATTTGGTAGATGTTGTTAAAAAGTAGGATAGGGATACTTGAAACCTGGTTGAATACAGATAATTTTTAATCACTATTTTATTCATTGAACTCTCTTTATTCTCCTGTAACCATCCGTAAGCGCAATAAGAGATATAAAATCATATGCATTTTGTGCTGTACCATTTATTAGATCCTGGGACAGATCAAGAATTTTTTTCAGGCGGGGATGTCGAAACTTACGGAAGCCCGTTGGTGCCACGTACGAAAAATATTTTATCTGGCGGCCGCCACTTATTATTTGGCGGCCGCCACTTGTATATATGGCGGCCGCCACATAATTATGTGGCGGTCGCCACTTATTATTTGGCGGCCGCCACTTATATATCTGGCGGCCGCCACATAATTTTTATGGCGGCCGCCACATAGTTTTAATGGCGGTCGCCACATATTTTTCTGGCGGCCGCTATATAATATCTGGCGGCCGCCACATAATTTATCTGGCGGCCGCTATCTAACATCTGGCGGTCGCCACTTATTAATTGGCGGCCGCCACTTATTTTATTGGCGGCCGCCACTTATATATCTGGCGGCCGCTACATAATATTTGGCGGCCTCCACATAATTTATATGGCGGCCGCCAGATAACACCTGGCTTCCTGAATCGCGCACATGTTTTAATGTGTGGTTTAAGAGGTGGATACAGTGTAAAAATTATAATAGCAACATCAATCAACCAAACTTGTAAGAGATTTATTATGAACCAACACTCCAATCCACACTTCTTACAGATATGTTTTAGCATAGAGCAGATTAATATTTGATTTGAATTATGCAAGTATTTGTAGAGTGTTTCGATTATTAAGAAGCCTCATCAGGGGTCACGGACATAAATCATGGTGTTTGCTGTAAGCTATGATTGGTTGAGAATTAAATGAAGTTTTGCATTTTGGATTTCCAAGAATGGTGTTCCAATATTTCAGAATTCGTTTTTTATCATTTACTTTTTTATCAATAAGCAGCGGTTGTGTCAACATCCATCTTCTTAACCCAATAACACTCACCTTTTGCAAAATAATTTATGTGGCGGCCGCCAGATATATAAGTGGCGGCCGCGAAATAATAAATGGCGGCCGCCAGATACACAAGTGGCGGCCGCCAATAATAAGTAGCGGCCAGATAAAATATTTTTCATACGTGGCACCAACGGGCTTCCGTAGTACGGAAACTTGTTCAAAAATTGAAATGATAATTTTACTTTTGACAAGAAAAATAAACCTAAACGCCGAAATTAAAAGGGAAATAAACGTCAAATCTACATCAAAGGAATGGGAACATTGGGAACTTTCTCAAATACCTTCTAGCTCAGGTAAGGAATCTGAACAAAAATAATTAAGGCAAGAGGTATAAAAAGCTAATTTTTGGAAGAATGTGGGACTCTCATCGGCAGTTTGCTATCCCTTCCTATATGCTTCGACTATTAACATTTTATGTCAAGAAATATAACGCACAATTAATTCCAGGGGCGGATCCAGCCATTTTTAGAAAGGGGGGATTCCAGGTCGGTGCCCTCAGCACTCAGGCGCAAATCCAACAATTTTTTTCCGGGGGGGGGGATCCACCTCAGTTCCAAATAAAAAATCTAACCCAGAAATTTCTTGACAAGCAAAAAAAAAAAAAAAAAAAAATAAAAAAATAAAAAACAGACTCGTAAACTCGCCCAGACTTCAATAACTTATTTCGTGGTGGGGGGGGGGGGGGGGGGGGGGGGGGGGGAGTCGATGACTTCTGATAAGAATTAGACTTAGAATATTTATTCAATCAATTTCGGCCCACAGTGGTGCATATAGAACAATGTACAAAATCATTACAGTTATACATACACAAACAGAACAAAACAAACATTGTATAAATAAGCTTCGAACCTTAGACTTTTCATCCAATTTAACATAAATTCGCATTTACCAGGGAGTCTGCGTTTTCCGAGGGGGGTCCAACGTAAACTTTTTTCCTTGCTTTAGTATATAAATTTCATAACCTTGCAAATCCCGGGGGGTGGGGGTGGTCCTGACCCCGCAATAGATCCGCGCATGGCACTCATGCCTAGAATCACACCACGGCCACTTCAATTTGTATTGACGGGGGACCTCCAAATTCAGTTGACAAGCAAAAAAAAAAAAAAAAAACAAACAAACAAACAAACAAACAAACACAAAAAAACTTTTAAAAAACCCCTATGTATCACACTCTAATATCCATTTTTTTAGGGGGGCTTCCTGTAACTTTTTTGTTCGGGACATTACTTTTAAAAATGCTTGAATCTGCGCATTTTCCGGCAACAAAAAATGTGGAGGGAGCTTCCAAATCAAAATATTATTTAAAACTGCAGCAAAAGATTATCATTAGAAAAGCCCCCTCCATTTGCATACTACGGGAACAATTTAAACCTTTATCTTCACTGAAACGAAATATTCCATGTATATTTCATGTATACTTCTAAAAGTTAGTTACTTCTGAGGTGTTCAAAAATGGTATAGCCAAAGTTCGCTGGAATCTACCTTGCATGTTACTGGTGGGTAATCGGAGCCCTTAGCCAGGGTTACCAAGACAAGATAAAAGAACTTGGAGATGAGTTTCAATACATACTAAAGTGCAGCTCGTTACTTTCAGAAAGAATGCTATGCTTAACAGAAAAAAGCATAAAATTTCAGAATGTAATTAATTCTTAACACATTATGAGTAACAATAGATACTGTTTTCTGTGAAAATTGTGCTCTTTTATAAAGAAAAAAAATAAAATATGCCCCCGGCCTAAATTCCCATACTTCAGATTTATAGCAACGTACAATTTTTGTTTAGTTTCTTATTCACGCATGCTTTATAGATCTACTGTTATGTATAAAATCACCTATATATTTTGTGATCTCTGTATACTGTTGTAAAATGGTGAAGAGATTCAAATAAATGACTGAAAAATGATTGAAGGTACAAAGAGGAAAGCAAATCCGCGAAAATCTACAGATCTAGCGAACAGACAGGACAAAGGAGATTTTTTTAAATTCTTCAAATTATATCTATCTTTTATATTGCAGAAAAAAACATTCTCTCTCTTTCTCTCTCTGTGTATGTATGTGCAAAAATAAAGGGGGTCCAATCCCCGGAACCCCACCCCACCTCTGGATCCGCCGATGAATTCTATTTCGATCATTCATGTACCACAGCATCAAGCTCGTTTATTGTGTAAAAAATTATAAAATAAGTTTAAATCAAGTTATATTAGGTCTATATTAAAAAAAAAAAATAAAGCCAATACAAAGTATTTATAATGAAAATATTTGATCGTAATAAAATCCGATCTTTTTCAGAGAGAGTTATGCAATTTTTATTACCCCCCCCTTTCACGAGAGAATCTAGTCAAAGGATGAATGATTCGTAATGTTGCTCGCTATGAAATAAATGTAATGTAGTTAAGCCAAGTTTCTAAAACTTGTTTACATTTACATATACAGACAGCAGTAATATTTGGTTGATTGAAAAAATTATTTGCATTTTTTCAATCAACCAAATACCAGTAAGCTTTTCACCTTTGAATTTCCCCTGAACAAATAGACTGATCGTCGTGGACCACGTGCGTCCAAGTGCTATGTGATGAAAATTATTTACTGTTCAGTTAGCAATGGATTACATGACTTCTGAGATGCATATTTCAATAAAAGTAAAATAGGATATTTCTTTAGACATGTGCACATCCCTGTAACGATAGCAGTATTCAGGTAAATATCTTTATCACTGCGTTCGATGCATATTCTCGACCTGCATGCGTGCATATCCAAACGGTTTTTGCTGTTTTCCGTGTTATTTTTTTTCTAAATTGCAGCAAATACATTAAAAAATTATTCACTTCTCAGTTTTGTTATAGTTTTTGTTGGATTTTTTAACTTTTAAAACATGTTTTTGGTCAGTTTATGGATTTATGACAACTTTGCTATCGGAGATGTGTACATGTCGATAGTCAGGCTAGAAAATCACTCAAGTGAAACAATTCTACAAGGCTATATATAGCAGGTACAGGTGGCCAAAAATCTTCGATTAAATATGGCGGAATCGAAGAAATATGGCGGACAAGGGCGTACAGGAATGTAGTAAGTCGTACAAAGATGAAAACGGATGCCTTTTTAAGAGTTCATGTCAGCTTTAAATATGGCGGAATCGAAGAAATATGGCGGACAAAGGTGTACAGGAATGTAGTAAGTCTTACAAAGATGAAAAATGATGGCTTTTTAAGAGTTCATGTCAGCTTTAACTTGGCCTGGACAATTTTGGTTGCAGGATCATTGTTAATTGTGTGTTTATACAGCTGTGACTTCCAGGTTTTACATTCATTTTTTTTTTATATTTATTCACTTTCTTGCCATTTTACCCGGGATACGAGTTTCTTAGGAGGTGCCCAAGGTTCGTTGATTAAATACTAGTAACTGAAAATCTAGGGAGGGGCAGTCACCTACCAACACCACCCACCCTAATCCCTGCTATATCTAGGCATGCTGATGACCAATTTTTTTTAATGGTTTTTAATATAATTTATCTGTTATATTACTTTGAATGTAGGTTTTTAAGTTTAACTAGAAGCACATAATCTAATAGATAGTCGGTTTTAGTGGTTGTACTTTATTAATTTATTTAATACACTTGAATTTCAAAGCTATACATTTTCTCTTTTTTTCCCTAAATTTTTTTCATTTGAAAATATAATACTATTAAATGGAAGAGACTGGTAAAGTGCCATTATAAAAGCAGTGTTTCATTAAGAAAAAAATATCATGAAATAAAGATGATGTTTTCGCCCAGAGTAAGTCCCTACTAAATTTGAACTATAGAGTTAGTAGAGAATAAAAATAAAAGAGAATTCAATGAACATACATGTACATATCTTACACAGGGGGAGGGCTCTCAATGCAGTTATATACCGTTATAAAACGAACCAAAACTTAATATTTAGAATTCCATATCTTGAAAATGTCTGGAATCGAATTCGTACAACTCTGAACACAAAATTACCTTGTTTCTGTTTTTCTAAGCCATTCACTGGAGCTTCATTACCTGTAAGAATTTAAGTGCATAAAAAGATTAGCAATTTTATTTGATAAGATTACATGTAGACCTGAGTATAAATCTAGGAATGAAGTCTTCGTCTTGTTTATATCAATGTGTTAAATAACTAATCCACATGATCATTAAGACAGTTAAAGATTTAAATAAAAAAATTGGTCATTTACATTTATAAATGCTTAACTATGATAAACTGACATTTAAACATTAAGGCTAAAAATGTTCTTTATATTCACAAAAGAAAATTTTATATCTGTTACTGAATAAATTTTTGAGACGGTGCGTTATTTCATGATTTACACCATCCCAGGTTGCTTCCACATACATTTCAGCTTCTCTGGCCCATTGGCTCTTGAGAAGATAAGAGTTTTTAAGGCTTTTCCTAAAAATAAAACTTTGATTCCCTTGTATGGTCCCAACTTACTCCCGGGACAATGATGGAAGAATTTAGAATTTCCAATACCTGAGTAAAATTGCGCATAAGTTTCAGCTTTCCGGGCGCAGTGTTTCTCGGGAAGAAGACTCTTTTTCGTGTTTTTTTAAATAAATGGCAAACCCTATTTTTACCTTCTTTTGAATATTTCCCCTTGTATGGGGAGGCGGGTGATGGGTGGGATTTCGTTTTAACAATTCCCCTTCAACTAAAGATATTTTATACCAACTTTGGTTAAAATTGGATCTATTGTCCATAAGATATAAAAAAAAACGTGAAAAGTTTACAGACGGACGGATGAACGGAAAACAAACACCGTGTGATCAGAAAAGCTATCTTGAGCTATCAGCTAAGGTGAGCTAAAAGGGACCAAAACTAAATGGTTGAATTTCCAGTGAAAAAATGTACAGATGACGGGGTAAACAGTATTCAACTAATGCATTAAAGATGTAAATAATATTAGTCTCAAGAAGTCAAACATTTTGCAAAACAAGGAAATGTGCAAACAGTTTGAAAAATACTTGTACATTTTATTAAAGAGCAGCACTTGCAAAGCCTCAATTTTTAAAATGAATACTTCATAGTTTTCTCTTTTCAACTCATTTTGAAAAAAAATGTGTCCCTGTATTTGAAAACACAAATTCTGCTTCATCTATAAATACTTTCAGTCAAGTTGAGATTGTGAGATAAATTGACAAAGTAGCAAATGATAAAATTGTATAAAAATATCTTAGAGAAACACACTCACTATTTTAACGGAGTATCTAAAAATCCACTGAGTGTTATAATTGTACATTTAAATCTTTTTTATGCGCCCGAATCGATAGATCCGGGGCGTATATTGTTGTTGTCCTGTCTATCTGTTTGTTTGTTTGTCTGCAAACTTTAACCTTCGCTAGAACTTTTGAACCATAAAAGATAGAGACTTCATATTTCGTATGCATACTTCACTAATTAAGCTCTTTCAAATGACACCAAGGTCAATGACCTTGTGACCTTCACTGTGGCAGCTGTTCTGAAAATATCTTTTTTCCTGCAAACTTTAACCTTCGCCATAACTTTTGAACCACGAGAGATAGAGACTTCATATTTGAACTGCATACTCCACTAATCAAGTTCTTTCAAATGACACCAAGGTCAATAACCTTAAGCTTGTGACCTTGACTAAGACCTATATGCTAACTTTGTTGCCGCCGGGCGCACAGTGTTTCACAAACACATCTTGTTTTTAATCATGAAAAACATTCGTTAAACGTCTTCGACTTTAGGATAGATACGTATTTACCTGGAAGTAAAGGCTTTTCAGTCTCAACTGCTTCTCCTGCCTCCTCATCTTTAAAAAAAACATGCAGTCTTGATTTATAGTTAATGAATAAATAGTTAATAAATAAATGAAATTTAATAAAATTTTCCTGTTGGTATCTAAGTGTTTTTACCCTAGCGCATAAGACCTCTTTTTCTGCTACGATAAAATAAAGCATTTGGAATTGACAAAAGACTGCAGTACCACAGTGACTGTACGGTGTTAAAGGATGTGAAAGTGATACTCTGTCATGGAAGGGCAGACTATCAGAAGTGCAGCTAATCTCAATTTTCATTCCTATTTAGAACAAAATATTCCTGACCTGTGATAAGAGTAAATAAACCATACTGACAGACTAAAATTGCAAAACTTTCCCCAAACACATTGTTGATGTCTTTGTTTACAATGTTTTCAATCTTCCAATCATTAGCTAGGCTAAAATGTCTTGCCTACTCAATTACGACGTCTCAGCCTACGACATTATGTTATTAAAAGACAGATACAAATAATACAATCAAGGAAAGCATAATAAAACAGAAAGTTTTGTAGTGCAATATGGAATTTATTTAACTCATGAGGCAGGAATTTTTGTTATACAATATAAGTTTGCGTTGTTCTCATTAATACATGTATTAGCATAATCTTGTCCTACTCTAAAAAAAATTCCATATCCTCAAAAAAGCAAAGAATATCCTCTAACTAGAACATGCATATTGATAATACATGCATTTGTTTTAATATCCTGAAAATATATTTGTACATTTTATTTGATCAATAAACATTTTTTTTATATAAATTCTCCTTGTTCGAGGTGATAAACATGATTTTTACTAGAACATATGTCTTAACTTACCATTTCTATCAGAAGGTATTATTTCACTTTCTCTGTTGGTTTGAAGATGGTTTCTGATATCTATAAAGTGTGAAAAAATTTAATTAATTTGTATCTTAATTTCTCGTCTTATTTAATTTTAAAGTTCAATTGCAAAACTGGATAATTCCATTAATGATATTTGCACTGCTTTCAGTAAATTGTTTTTGTACCCTTAAAATACATACTATCAACCAATGGCTCTATTGTTTTCCTGACACCACATATGTTTCTCCTGTAAAACACCACTAGCATCACCAATATAGCCACAAGGATCAGTAGAACCACCACCACCCCTATTGCTGCTCCTGATCCGCCACTGTCTCGTGGTCTGTTCAAGAGACAAAAGTAAAAAAATTGTCAGTTTTATATCTGTTAATAAGTTTCAGTTTACTTAAACAATAAAATGCTTTCTTTGTTTGTTATTACTGGAATTAACGGAAGCAGCTGTTGCAGAAAAAATACATAACCCGCGTAAGCGGGTTATGTAAATTTTTTCTGCAATAGCTGCGTCCTTTAATTCCAGTAATAACAAACAAAGAAATGCATTTTATTGTTTATATTTATATCTGTTTAAATAATCATTTAAAGTAGGATTACAAAGATTAATTATTGTATTAATGATGCGAACGTCTTTATACGTTCCATTGATGGAACAGCCATTGATCAAGAAATCTGTACAGGCGACACGCCTAATGTAGTTCATGCAGTGATTAACGCAACGGGTTATCTTAAGAAATAAAGGAGAAAATATTCAGTCGATGTAAATATAATGCTGTAATATTCTAATAACGTTCAGCATGTTCAACTATTAATGTGTTCTACATAAAGTTATAGTAGCCTTATCACAACTTAAATATATTGACATTCAGTGTAATTTGCTTTACAAAATCCGTTAGAAATCCACGACCTTCCAATTTCTGTAACACACGCGAAACCTTGTCACCGCGCGTTAGAATACACAGTAGGAACTATGTGCATTTTCAATTGTGTAGGAACACCAAAATGTAAAGTGTTTTGACAAAATTTGATTTAAAAAAAAAAATTAACCCTTTCAAATTAACGTAAAAATACAACAAATAAGCGTTCAAAATTAATTTGTCACCTTTTTCCTCGCAATATTCGTTTGCGTTATTTAACTTTGCAACGTCACAAACGGCTCTTACGTCTATAAAGCACACCAGTTTTGAAGGGCACTAAATTCACATTAAACATTATCGAAATAAACAATTATGGAGATGAAAATTTAGAGAATGTAAATATAAGCATTGAATTTATATTTTGGGATGTCTTCGGTCCGATAACACACCTGGCCGTGCCGACAAATTATCATACCGCGCTAACGCGCGGAATTCAATTTGTCGGCACGGCCAGGTGTGTCATAGGACATCCAAGAATATGAATTCAATGCTCAAAGGGGACCGACTGGGGTTTACACTGCGCAATATTTCGGGCATCATAGTAAAATAAAGTTACGTATTTACTGTTTTAAAGCAATTTTTTCACTTAATTAATAAAAATTTATAGAATTAAGAAATTATAGGCTGAAAAATGTAATCAAAATTTTATAAAACTGATTTTGAAAACGATTTTTTCAACTGATAGGTAGATTGACGTCGTAAAAGTGTGTTTTTGACGTAATGATAAAGTGAAGATCTCAAAGAAGGGGGTAATAAAATGTTATTAAAGAAAAGGTAATAAATTTATGCTCATGAAATTTAAAACATAGAAATTTGAGAATGTCTCTTTCATTTTTTTAAAATTTTTTTTGTATAAATTCTTTGTATCCTTCATATTTCGTGGTACTCTATAAATACAGGAAAATTCGTTATTATTTGGCATTCTGAAATGTCCCCTCTGGAAACAAGACGATAGATTTTTGTGTTTCTTACATATAATGTACAATATAGTATTACTCATCATATGTTATAGTTTGAGTAAAAAGTCTAAAGTAGTATTTGTATAATTTGCTTTAAAGTGCGAAAATTTGGCACTTTCCTATATAATCCTATAGTTATACCTGGACGGTAGATTTTCCCTAAACTTGGCATATACTCTGAAGTCAATGTAAGTTGTATATGGTATAAAAATAGAGATTTTCGCTATTTTAGTTTTTACACAATAAAATCCCAGTCGCCCCCCTTAAATAACACACGCGAAACCTTGTCACCGCGCGCTAGAATACACAGTAAGAAATACATGCATTTTTACTACTTTAGAACACCAAAATGTACATTGTTTTGACAAAATTTGATTTAAAAAAATTAACCCTTTTAAATTAACGTAAAAATACAACAAATAAGCTTTTAAAATCAATTTGTCACTTTTTTTCCTCGCAATGTTCGTTTGCGTTATTTAATTTTGCAACGTCACAAACGTTACAAACGCCTCTTACGTCTATAAAGCACACTAGTTTTAAAGGGCGCTAAAGAAAGAAGGTACAGTTTCAATACAAATAAAGCCCTATATTTTTCTAAAATATGAAAGTGATATAAGAAATTAAAATTAATTCTTTCTGAATCATAGAAATTCTCTGCAGTAAGAATACACGAATGGTTTTTCTCATATGACCTCCTAAATGCTAATTGTGACGTCATTAACCTGTGCATTTTCCCGTATTTTCTTTAAAAGTTGCAGAAGACATCAATTTTTAGTGGAATTTTCTTTCAGAAAACATACTCTGCCACCGTCGCCCGGAAAGATTTTGAGATCTGGGATTTTTCATAGTTGTATGCACAATATATCCAAAAATTAAAGCGGGCGACGGTGGTAGACACTATTTTCTAAAGGAAAATAAGCAGGAAAACCAGTCATTTTGAAGCATTTCTGCATTTAACTTAAAAATGTACCAAATTAATGACGTCATATTTCAAGAAAGGCTCTTCATCATGCCATATTCTTTTATGATTTATCGTATTCATCTACTCAACTATTGTTAAAGCCAATTTCATAACTTTTTAAGAACAATAAATTTTTAGGGCACAATAACGCTCAAACAGTACCGTCTTCGAACCGAAATAAACAATTATGGAGATGAAAAATTCGAGAATGTCAATATAAGCATTGAATCTATATTTTGGGATGTCTTCGGTCCTATGAAAAACCTGGCCGTCCCGTCAAATTATCATACCACGCGTTTTTGGCACGGCCAGGTGTGTTGAAGGACCGAAAACATCCCAAAATATGAATTCAATGCTTAAATGATACCATACACGTACATTGTATGCATGTTTTTGGAAGCTGAAATTTCTCTAAATACAAAAAGGTGTTCTTTATAATGACACTTGCCAACATTTACCTATTTGAAAATATGATAATTTATTTATTAAATGATTATGTCTATACTTCTATAATCAATGTAAGGAATAAAAAAAAATAGTTGCATCATACACTCTTGATTTGGAAAAAGAGCTATATGGATGCAGGCTGGTGAAGGGCCTTTTGTGAGTAAAAGAAAAAAAAAGAGTCACCATGTCGACAATATTCATTTATCTCAGTAATTACATTTTATAATAAACTTTGACATTTTATTAAACGTTATATTTTTCCTTCATAGAATTAAATTTAGTACTATTTAGTACATGTATATCAGACCCCTCTCATAATATACGTTGTACACTTAGTTTAAAATATATTTATACATAGAAATGGATTGAACAGCAGGCATAACTGCCTATGATCGTTCTCTCCATATACGTTGTACACTTAAACATCTCTTGAAAGAAAATGTGTGATTTAAATTCAGTAAAAAGTCAAGAAAATGTGTCAAAATAAGGAAAATAAAAGTACAAGTGTATGTTTTTTTTTCAAATAGATTTTTTGGCAATTCAAAAGAGTTTAATGCAATAATATTTGGAAAAACAAATCTGTAACAACCAAAAGTTACAATTTCTTTCATAATAGACAGAATGTAGATGAAATAAACATATTCTAAATATAGGCTTGAGAATGTATTCAGTATGTACGACGTATCTCTCTTCTATACAGAATGGGATAGAACACTTATGTTAAGAGAAAGAAATATCTCAATTTTTACTGTTTAAAGAAACCGAGTATAAATTGGACCGCTTGAGATAAATCTCACTTGTTAGAGAGAAAAGCTTTGAACTAAACTAATAATACTCGTTATCTTAGTTGTCAGAAATCAAACATACAGGTGTTCGATAGAGCTTGTTTGGTGCTGTTTCGTGGATTGAAGCCTTGTATTCATTTCTGTTGTGCTAAAATAGAACAAAATTTAGTGGTTTAAAAAGGAAATAATATATATATTTACTTTGCTAGCCTTCTTTCAAACATAACTGAAATTCTATTTTTGATACTATCGTCTGTCTTCTATTCTTCAAATAGATTCTGAAACCTTTCCATCCACTTTACCTTTTCGAATTTTGGTCAAAACAGCGATTTGTCCTGAAATTTAAAAAGTTACAGGAAATTAATGCACAAAAATTTGTATTCTAATTATAAAGAAAAAATAATCATGAATATCG
The DNA here is from genome assembly GCF_032062105.1 of Saccostrea cuccullata. Lineage (NCBI taxonomy): Eukaryota > Metazoa > Mollusca > Bivalvia > Ostreida > Ostreidae > Saccostrea > Saccostrea cuccullata. The sequence continues at coordinate 15,871 of NW_026927055.1, read as the reverse complement.
CATAATCCTTTTTTAATAACAGAAACTAACCTTTTGGGATTTGCCAGACAATCTTCGCCTATAAAAAAAGTGCTTAATAAGGAATTTATAAATTAATAAAATAAATAAATAATAATTAATAAATATGTAGATTACTGAATAATATATTAATTACGCGAAGAAATAAATAAATAGATAATTTAATAAATCTATAAATAAATAAATAAATAAAAAAATAAACAAACAAATAAATAAGAAATCAATCAATCAAAGAAATACTTTTCTGAACGAGAGCTGATGCTAGGTAAGGTTCACTGGGACACGCTTGTTCTGCAGTGCACTCTGTGACGTCCATTCTCTGAAGCTTCTTGTTAAAATATGGACATTTCCCTGTTAAGAATGATTTTTCTTCGTATAGTTAAAGAAATATTACTACAACAACCCCTATGGGTTATTTTGAAAATATATCAAAACCGATTTTTACTTTCTGTAAGTCACCATTTACTTGTGACATACTAAAATTTTTAATGGAAAATATATAATAATAGACTATGTAATCAACTTTCTTGTGATCAGTTCTAGTTTACAAATATTTTGTAGAAAATAAAAATCCTTAATAACTTATACATAATGTATATAATGCAATTAAAAACGTAAGTAAATTTAAGAAATAACGTTAATGACACAACTGTCATATAGTTCCAAGGGACTATTTACGTTTTTTCATAATACTATATTCTGGACAATTAAAGATATATGGAGATAAAAACAGTATTCAGGCCCAAAAGTCTATTAAACGATATAAAATTGAAATTAAGGAAACACGGACATCAAAAACATCAGAGTCGGTATCAAATGCCATGGAGGAGTGAGCATTCTCTGCCGAAATGTCACATCCGCCGTGTGTTTCTTGTATGATCGGGAAATAACGAGAAAATCCGTCGATAAATCCGTGTGTATATAATGGCCTAACAATATAAAAAACGTAAGTCAGCATTTGACTGAATGATAAGTTGTATTTGTTGACAAGGTATTTGTATCGACCACAGAGCTTACGAAATAATGATTTTAAACTACTGATATTCTTGTTCCAGGAACTAGTTTGTCAATAATAAACCTCGTTTTAGAAATTGTTTAAACGCAGAACATGCTCGTGAGTGTCGAATCAAGAGAGAAATATATACCCGCATACTGGTGATGAAGGTATATTGCTGCATTCTTAAGGAAAATTGAAGATTGAAAAGTTAAAGCAATATGAGCAGCAACTTTAATGTCGGAATTTGTTGCAAAATTGTAAATAACTATTTTAATGATAGAAAAAATAACGTTGATTAACTGTCGTCTTGTACAATAATGATTTCTTATATAAAACTGTATACCGGGGGTATTGGTTTGTATAAAGAAGTCTTCCTTCTGCTTTATTTTAAGTCATAAAGGTTTAAGTTACATAAAAAGAATGGGTGGACTTAAAGCCCTATTTTGGATCTTTTTGCGACTCCTCTACGAAGCTGTAAATGAAGTGAATCCAAAGTGTATTACAAGCAATGGAAAGAGCGACGTATACTTGGTTATATTGGGTGGAACATTTGTGCAAAATCAATGCCCAGTTGCCATGTATCAAAATTGAAGCAACGATACATAAGTGTCGTCTTCCGGAATTTGACATGTACCCGGAGTCGTTTTTAAATCACATACCGTATAAGTAGAATTTTTAGCGAGGATTTAATTTTGGCACTATTAGAGAGGGTGCCGAGATCGCTAAAATTGAATATCGCTTAAAATTAATTGCGTTTTATTTATAATAGCTCCTTAAATGTGCGTTTTGAAATCGCTGAAATAACATCTCGCTAAAAATATACTACCAGTTTTTATGGATAAATCACTAAATTTGCGTCTCGCTAAAACTTCCACTTATACGGTAATCAATATTTATAGGAGGCGGGCTAACGATCGGCGTCATTGTTGACATCTCTCTCTCTCTATCCCCCCTCTCTCTCCAAAAATTCGAATACGTTTTTAGCAAATTACGGCGATGTCAAAGTAATTATTTAAAAAGTGTGATGACACGCACAATTTAAACTAAATTTAATTTGCTAAATTCTGAAAACGGCAACCACACACGCTCAAAGACATGATTTACAACGAGGTCAGGTAGAAGAATACAATGTAACTGCTTTCACGAGTACACTCGCAGATAGACATCACGTGATGAATTATGATATTTAACAGGGCAATCGCAGTCATAACAATGGAAGCGAGAAATTTGTTTTGAACATGTTTTTTGTTAAAGTAGGTATGAGCGCACGTTTGTCGGCACTTCTCCTTTTAATGTGACATTATTTTGTTCAATATACAATAACACTTTTCTTAAGAACAGCCGACAAACATGCGCTGACTATGTATTCAGACAATGAAAAACGCGTGACCCTGATTATCTATTGATATTCAAGAAATCTTCAGGCACCAAGCCTTCAATATTTATTTAGTTTAACCAGAAAAGAGCGTTTTAATTTCACATCCGTACCGTGAATACACGGTTAAGATTTCGGGGGCTTATATGATAGAAAAAAAAAGGACATTTTATGAAACTTAAATTTACGGCATTTTTTCTGGCCAGTTAAGTCCACCCATTCTTTATCATAATAACACATTTTTACAGCAAAATAAAGTTTCCAAAAATGCAGCTCATATTGCTTTAAAGCTTTCACGTTCATCACAGAGCTTGGTTATTAGATAACAATTAACAACTTTTTAAAGTAAAATATCTAAATATGAACAGATGTCAAACTATGTGGTATCTTTTATTTCAAACTCACCGGGATATATCGTATCGACATAAGAACGAAAATAGCCATTGTTGATTGACAATACATCGTCGATGTATTTAAATGTCCAGTTGATGGCCACAACAAATGATTTTTCAAATTTATACACAACCATTCCCCACGATAAATTAAAATTCCAGGCTTTTTGATATCATTGACAGCTGTTTTTTTCCCAATAAAAATGGACCTCGTAAATTTACTTACCTCGTCATTGGTCATTTGCAAAATTATTTTGTTAAATCACATTCTGATTGCACACACAAGTACTCTAAAGTTGATATAAAAAAGATGCTTGAGTTTCTGATTGACAATTTCTATGTGGTTTTTGGAGATCAGGTCCTCCAACATTCTATTGGAATTCCCATGGGTACAAATTGCGCTCTGTTATTGGCAGACCTATTTTTGTATTCAGATGAAGCAGAATTTGTGCAAAATTGTATGCGTGAAAAGAAAAACACTTGCTGTGGCCTTCAACTCGACATTTAGATACATTGTATATCGACGACGTATTGTCAATTAACAATGGTAATTTCCATTCCTACGTCGATACGATATATCCTGTAGAGCTTGAGATAAAAGTTACCACAGAGTCTGACACATCAGTGTCATACTTGTATAATTTACTTCAAAGGGACGTTAATGGTATTCTAACAACAACGCTATATGATAAACGTGATGACTTTAACTTTTCTATCGTCAACTTCCCTTACTTATGCAGCAATATACCTTCATCACCTGCATACGGAGTGTATATCGATACACAAGAGCATGCTCTTGGTATGAACAATTTCTAAAACAAGGTAGATTATTGACAAGCAAGTTGATGAAACAAGAATATCAGCAGTCTCGTTTAAAGTCATAATTTCGTAAGTTCTATGGTTGATACAACGACCTTGTCAGCAAATACAATTTATCGTTCAGTCAAATGCCGACTTACGTTTTTCATACTAACTGTTAGTTCATTATTTATACATTGAATTGTCGACGGATTTTTTTCCGTTATTTCCCGATCACTCCTCCATGGCACCTGATCCCACCTCTGATGTTTCGGAGGTCCGTGTTTGCTCTGCTCCTGTTTTGTATTGTTTTATTGACTTTGATATTGAATACTGTTCGTTCTCTACATATCCTTCCATGTTTTCTTCTTTTCACGTTTGAGATTTTTGGACAAATTCTAAATCACATGAATACAAAAATAAGTATTCATGGGAATTCGAATCGTTGGTTGGAAGACCTGGTCTCCAAAAACCACATAGATAATGTCGATATGAAACTCAAGCATCTCTTTAAATATTAATTTGGAGTACTGTACTTGTGTGTACAATCAGAATGTTTTTAACAGAAAAAAAAAAAAAAAAAAAAAATTCAATTGATCAATAACATGGTAAGTATTAAATTTACGAGTTCCATTTTTATTGAAAAAGTAGCTGTCAATAATATAAAAAAAGCCCGAACTTTTATTTATCATGAGGAATTTTTGTAAATAAAGTAAGTTGAAAAGTCGTACGTTTCTATGTTGTCGATTTTGGAAAAATTTTGTGATTTCAAATTTTCCAGAAGTTTTTTTTATTATCCATTACACCATTTCTCTAATATATTGTTGCACAGTGCTCCTGAAGTTTCCCCTGTACTACTGTTGATTTTTTATCGGGGAGTAAAAAAAGAGGCCTGATAAAACATTTATTGATGTTCGCTATGTATCTTTCTTTTTAAAAGAAATTGTAAAGTTTTTGAAACCAATATAGATATGGTAACTCAAATGCATTCTAGTTGTTGAGAATATCAAAAATATTCAAAACTGAGCTATAATTTTGAAGAATTTCCTGTTTAGAAGGCACAAAGATGTACCGGTATGTGTACAGCTCTAATTCATATATACGCCGACTCCATACTTAGTATTTGTGCTTAATTTTGAATATGGAAATTTATGTACATGTACAGCATACTGCCACAGTCCTAAAGCTAAAAGAGCTAACAGACAACATACATTTGTAAAACATTTCATTTTCACTGGGCAGTAATTTTATATTACCTGGTTCAACTGGAAATGGGTCTTCACAAACGTACGTTGGATTTCCACATTCATCTGGTACACAAATGAATTCTTTAGGAATGACACATTTTTCGCTTTGGTCACTGCTCCGGCAGTATGCGCTCACACAAATAAGTAGGCATTCAAGGCAAAATGCTTTTAGACACAAATCACCTGCCATATTTTGACAGGAGCATTTGAAATCGCACGGGTGATCTATTAAAAATATGCACAAATTATGAGCGGAAAGTTATAAAAACCTATGTTTATAATTATAATATTTTGTTTTCCAGATATTTTTAAGAACATAGATTACAATAATGAAGAAAAATTGTCAGATTTAAAACATGAATTTTAAAATGAAAGAACTTGTGCCTAAATATTGTATGTATCATTTTCTATCTCTCGTTTCTTTTATTTGGTCAAAAACATTAACCACCAAGTAATTTCTTTATGCTTTAAATTTTTATTGCATTTCATGTACACTGATTTACAAAAAAGCGAAATTTGCTAAAAATAAATATACAAATATGATAAAACCTGAATTCGATAATATCTTTTCTTTTCAAAAACAAGGCAATTCAAAACCGAAAGTAATTTTCTTAAGTGTAAGAATACTCCAAATCAATAATTATTTTATCAGCTTGATAAAACCTTATTTTTAAATGAATTTCTTGATTTTCAATTCTTTTTGATATAATAAATTAAACTTTTCATACCCTTAGAAGAATCTGTGTGGTCGGCTTTTCCAGAAACTTTAAAAAAAGATATGTAAGGTGCGCCGATATCGCCATAAGAAGAATGACTACGGTTAAAAAAAAAAAAAAAAAAAAAAATGGGTAACACTTCATTTTTTCTATCCTATTTAATTCTAAGGGCAGATCACTCTAATGGCATAAAACTGCTCTACAAGTAGAGCTCTTTGGTGTGTACGTATTGCTTAGGGTTCCTTAAGTGTATGTGTAAACTACGAAAAGGAGAGAAAGAAAAAGCAAGAAGAAAAAACACTAAAAAAAAAAAAAGAAATAAAGAAATGAATGGAAAAGCTAGAGAGAACAATGACGACAACAACAACAAACAAAAAATAGCCAAAAGAAGAGGTTAATGCATATGTTACTAACAGTAGCTCTGTGCAATCAGGAATTTCATATATCTCCTTAAATTTATAAACGTTCCGAAATTCTTATTCTGCTAACGAAAAAATATTTAATTAACAGTTTTCAGTTTATAAAATAATGCATGCATTGACTGAATCTTTTCATACTCTTTACACGTTTTTACTGACTGTTTTTGGTTAGATAACTGAAAGTACTAATGATGAAATATCAACAGATGCACAATGAATTTAAAACTAAACCCAGTGAGTAGAGTCAAAACCTGTTATACACTGCTAAGTATTTAATTGATGTACCTACCATTTCAAATGGTTGTTCATAAGAAAAGGTTTTTCATTGAGAAGCTGTTTACTTGGTATCAAAATAGTTTATATGTATTTCTTTGATTGCCAAAAGAAATATCAAGGAGGAATCCTACACCAAACTTTAAATAAATGTTAATTTTTATTTAAAAAAAACATTTTTTCTACGAAAATATGATATACGAGGGGTTATCAAAAAGTTCGTGGACTAGCGCCATAAAATTAAAACCGCTTTAGGTACATCAATGAATTTTAAAACACCTAGTAAGCATCATCTTTTCTATCTAAAGAGTAAACCATACATCATAAATTCTATTTTTTAATAAATTAGCAATGTTTTTGTAAGCAATGGTATGTCCAGGCGGCGCAACCTCGAACACGACTTTTTTGCGACAGATGATTAACTGAGAAAAACTCTTTTGATATTCGAACATTTGACATCCAAAAATCCCGTTCACTCAGGTATGCTTTGGGACATAATTGTTCCATGAAATACGAAATTTTACTTCATTCTAGAAGTTCTATGAAATTCCATTGTAAATTTTACATGTAGTGTCCAAATAAATAAGGCATTGAAAATGACGCCAATTGGGGAGGGGTTTCCTTTTCCAACATTCTATAAAGTTTTGCCCTTGAAAAAACTGGAATAGACCTAAGAAATGTTTAAACTTGCTACAGAGAAATAATATCCATCGAGAGTACGTGTCTTTTGATGTCAAAATAGATCCAGAGAGAAAAGGGGTGCACAGTTAATGTCGATTTGTAGTCAAGGTGTGAAAAATCAATCACGTCATAAAAAGAAAACGTTGATCATGTGTTGTAGATATTGGACTCCCAAAAGCAAAATATGCTGGCACAATCAAGCGAGGATCTCTCCCAATGTATAAATCCATTTGGAATATTATATTCTTTGAAAGTCGCTGTTCATGACATTGTAAAATCATATAAACAAGGCGGGTTTAAGTCCTTACTCAGCTCCAATGAATCTCATCAAAATAAATGTATGAGGTAGAAGAAACGGACATTGAAAAACAATGACGTTTTCGAACGTCATGAAACTAAACCGTGACAGCGCAGGGTGATCGTATAATGTCGTTTTTATTTTATAATAATTTATGTTCCTTAGTTCTCCTGCCAAACGACTGAGCTTGTTTTTTGATAAACAGGCAAAAACAAATAACATCATGCTGAAGTGAAATATGTCATTTATTAAAGTAAATGACGGAAAAGTAAAACACAGTTAACAAAATGGGGGTCAGAAAAAGGAGGACTCAAATATAGAGTATTACACATCTTAGTCAAAATATTACACAATCTGACCCCCAGCACCATAATGACATTGTAACATGATGTACATAGGCAAAAGGGGGGTCAACCAGACTAGAATAATAATTCAAACCCTGTAATCTTTCACAAGGTACAATATACATGCATTTTAAGTTCACCCCCTTATAAACATCACAAGTTTGGAAGACATATACAAAATGCTCTAAACTGCTGCCTGCCATCAAAAAAGGTGGGAAAACAAAATAACAAACAGCCACAATCCAATCAGAGATTGGATCCACCCACCCAAAGGCGTCTTGACAGGAGACGCAAAATTCCTTAATAGGATGATTAATACAAAAGCATTTAAACATCTTTAAAAAAAAATTGTCATATACTCAGTTCAAAAGACAATACAATAGTTATTGTGAAAAAGAAAAAGAAAAATCCAATAAGACTGAGTAAAAACATTACAAAGGACAAAACATGAAGTAATTTTAAAAAGTATACAAAACACCTGTCTGTAGTAGATATTAACCAGACAGCAAAATGGGAATTTATAATCATGAACACTGACCTTGTCGTCTGCAGACAACTTCTGACCAGTCAACAAAGTTGTTAAACTTACACCATTCTGCATCAAAATGTGCCTCTTGACTGCAGACAACTTCTGAGAAGTTAACAAAGGTATCAAACATACACCATGCAGCATCAAAATGTGCCTCTTGACTGCAGACAACTTCTGACCAGTCAACAAAGGTATCAAACATACACCATGCAGCATTAAAGTGCCTCTTAACTGCAGGCAACTTTAATTTTGATCAGTCAACAAAGTTGCTAAACATACACCATGCTTCTTAAGCAGTCAACAAAGCTGTCAAACATACACCGTGCTGCATAAAATGTGACTCATGACTGCAGACAACTTCTGACCAGTCAACCGAGATGTCAAACTTACATCATGTTGCATAAAAATGTTCCTCTTAACTGCAGACAACTTCAGACCAATCGAGAGGAAAAACAGATTACCAAACTGAGGGTTTGAATTTGTGAGGATATGTATAAGGAACCAACAGACAACTTCTGGCTTGGCCCCTGCTACACAAGGTGTTTTCAGCCTATTGCATAATTTAAATTTATAAATATTGTATCCTATCCCAGCTGGTCTTTTTTTATGGTTAAAAGTTTTGTAAACACTTTTCAGACACCAGGTAATATGTTATTTCCTGGACAGAATTAATAGCAAACTGTGAATTTCAATAACTTATTTCTAATATAGAGAGACATTGCTAGTTTTCTCTAAAACAATGAAAAATTAAATAGATCTGCTTGAAAGAAAGGAAAAGCTGTATTGTAGCTAATAAGCAGAATCTGACAAGACAGGTAATGTCATACATATGGTATAACGCTTATCTGACATACTACTGGTAACTGATGTCAGCAAGAGACATTGCAAATAAATTAATAAATATTGTGTTTATTTAAAGTAATGAAACCGCCTCAACACGTATGACCCCATGCTCTGTGACATATAACATATACAAAATGGTATAAATTCCTTAACACGTATGGTCCCGTGTTTAGACAATCTTCGATTTACAACATGTGACCCACTAAACACGTATGGTCCCGTGTTTAGTGAAACATTCCATGCACAATGTACTTTCTAAACCCGTATGGTCCCGTGTTTAGTGAAACATTCCATATACAAGATGATCTAACTATTCAAACACATAAGTTCCTGTGTTTAGCCAATATCTATTACAACATGATGTAACCTACTAAACACGTATATGGTCCTGTGTTTAGTAAAACATTTCATGTACAAAACATGTACTTTCTAAACCCGTATGGTCCAGTGTTTAGAGAAATATTCTGTATACAACATGATGTAACTACTTAACACATATGGTCCAGTGTTAACTGATATATTCCATATACCAAGTGATGCAACTTTCTTAACATGTATGGTCCCATGTTTAGTGAAACAACATTGCATACAACAATCGTATGCATAAGCTTAAATGCATCATCAATAGAAATTGCGGGGTTAATAAGCATGTATTTTATCCTGCATTACAGTAAATCCTCATTAGAATACCATTATGCTACCATTATGCTACAGTAATTTGTCAAACGTATGGTCCCGCTCGACGACTACTGAGCTCTACAGAGACTGATTATACAGATGATTCATGAACTCTGTTCACCCTTTGTTTCATATTTTGTAGAACAACTATTATAGGGGATATGATTTCAACAAAGTGTGTATCTTTTAAAGGGCCTGTAATTTTACCATTTTCTTTCTTTCTCCATCTTAAAAAAATACTAATGATCCTAGGATCAGCCTAAGTCTTCTTTGATTTCTAGAAAGTTTTTTTTAGGCAGTTTAGTATCATCTGACATAAAACTTGTAAAGATCCCTCTGACATGACTTTCGGTTTATTACATCTTGATCAAAGCTTTGAAATATTCAAATGAGACTCTTTATCCTGACTGAGGTTAGTTTTTAGATTAAAGTTTTTAACCACAATATTTAAAATGTGTCAGTCAATTGAGTTAAAGTGATTGGAATTTAAAATTTTGGGCCCTGCTGCATATCTATAACCCCTGTTTCAGAAGAATTGACAAAATTTTGTCTCATGTATTGAACAAAGACATGAAGTGTACAAAAATCATAATTTCAAAATTAGGATATATAGTTTTTACAGAAACTATGAATTAAGTGGAAAACCATTTAATCATGATATTATCTTACTCAGTGGACTTGTTGATAGAGCAGTCCCCCAAAACACTACCCAAACTTAACATGGCTGTTGCCACACTACTTTGCTATGTTGAGGCAATGTCCTTGGTAATGGGCACTTGTTTGTCCACTGTTGTGTTGTCTGTGCACGCATATCTGATTCTGACTGTTGTTTCCACATGGCCTATATATATAGCTTCTGCAAGTGTTACCAGTGTGGATAGTGTCTGTTTCTAATTTGATGGCATGGGTAACTCTGGAAAAATAAAAGTGTAAACTACTATCCAGTATATGAAAATTCATTTTTTTTAAAACCAAGTGCTCTGATCTAAATCAATATTTTAAGCCATGTTCTATACAACTGAACAATCAGAACATGGAATATAAATTCTTAGAGAATGACATAATTATCTAACTTTGGTTATTGCACAACTGCAATACATCAATAGGGAATAACAGGTTATGTAAATTCCAACATGAGAATATGTCCACATATATGCAGCATAAATTATTCTCATTATAACATTATATTTCCAAGAAGAGAGCAAAAATGCATTATTATACATTTTAAATATATATTTAAATAAGTATTGTAAATAAATTGCTGACTTATAAATCATGTGATTGATTCTGGCAAACATGATAATGCAAAATATGCATGTTATTCAAACACACTTCTGCACACTTTATTTTAGATAGATGATTCTGGATCCACTTCAGAAAAAGTGCATATAATCTTGCCTGAGTCAACCAAAAACATTTGTCTATAGACCAGCACAAGTCATCAAATTCAAGTGTATATGGTCCTACACAAGTCAACAGAAATGTATGTCATTATGCAGTTCCATGCAGGTCCTGCAAGACTTATAAATACATCACATGTGCATATGGTCCTGCACAAATCAAGACAAACACGAGTGCATATGGTCCTGCACAAGTCATCAAAACAGATCACATGTGTATATGGTCCTACACAATCAACAAAAATTTATGTCATTATTCACTACCATGCAGGTCCTGCCCAAATCAACAAACACAAGTGCATATGGTCCTGCACAATTCAACATATTACATGTGTATATGGTCCTACACAAGTCAACAAAATGTATGTCATTATGTACTACCATGCAGGTCTTGCATAAATCAACAAACACAAGTGCATTATTGTGCATATGATCCTGTACAATCCAATAAAATACATGTGTATATGGTCCTACACAAATCAACAAACACAAGTGCATTACTGTGCATATGGTCCTGCACAATCCAATAAAATACATGTGTATATGGTCCTACACAAGTCAACAAACACAATTGCATCTGGTCCTGCACATTTTTTCCTGCACAGTTCAACAAAATTCATGTGTATATGGTCCTACACAAGTCACCAAAATATATGTGCATAAGGACCTGCATGAGTCAACAACTTGCATGTGCATATATTGTCCTGCACAAGACAGCAAAAACAAAATGTATGTGCATATGGTCCTACATGAGTCAACAAAATGCATGTGCATATGCTCCTGCACAAGTGACTAAGTCAACAAAATGTGCAAATGGTTGTGTACAAGTCTACAAAACAAAATGTATTTGAATATGGCATAATTATGTATGGTTCTGCATGGGTCGACGAAATACATGTGAATATAATTCTGCACAGATCAACAAAATGCATGTGCATATAATCTTTCATGAGTCAAAAGGTAATACATGTGCACTTGGTCTTGTACAAGTCAACAAAATACATATGCATATTATACGTCGCGCACAGAATTCGGGCTAATTCTGTAACGTCAAAATATGCTTTTCTGACGTTATTGTATACGTCTTTAAGCGTAAAAACGTCAAAATTTTAAGGCGTAACAAATTAGACTAGACATTCAATTTCTGCTCCTGTTTTCTTAAAAATGTCTTAATTTTTAGTGTTTTTTTTTAAAACAAAATTTTATTTATTTGCACATTTTGAAAATAAGATTTTATCTGTTACAAGTTTTTCAAATAAATAGAGAATACATCTCATATTGGTGCTATACGCCCGGTTAAATACCATAATACGTATATTTGTGTCGTAGTAACAAAACTGACTAGACATCAAAATCGCTCTATTGATCTCTCCTCCTACTTGCTAATATTTTTTAAAAGAAACTTTTGACTACCTCTTGATTTACATATTTCATTTATCAACTCAGTTTTACGAAAAGAACCTGTTATATAGTAAAACATGTTTACCAAACATTCCATCTATTTTTATTACTCGTCACAATTACGGCATATCACGGAATGCTTCCAACATTACGAACATTCGGAATCGGTCAGTATATTAGTAATTAATTAATTAATTTTGTGTAACATCATCACAGGAAGTTAAAGAAGCCTGATACAAATTGTCAGAAAAATTCATGTAGCCAAAACGATGAAATGACCAAAAATACTAACGCCCGTCGTTTACAGTGTTACATGTTACGCAATTTCGAACCCCAATACTATGCGCGACCTCATACTGTTCTGCACATGTCCACAAAATATGCGTATATGTTTCTACAAGAGTTAACCAAATAAATGTGCATGTGTCAGTGAAATAAATGTGAATATGGTCCTTCACAATCATAAAATACAACATAACAGGTGTAAATCAGTGGTGGGTTTGCATGGTAAACATAAGTAGTGTATGTGGACCTCACTTCTACACTAATACTCAGTAAAAGGTCACCTCAAACTATGGTGTGCACCCATAGCAACAATACTATATCAGCATTAAATTATGTTAATCATTCTACATATATACAAGCTGTGCCTATGACCTGCACAGTTTATGTGATAAATGTGTATGTGGTCCCACGTACACTATGTCTTGATTCAACAATTGAAAATTTGAATCATAGTCATACATGTATAATAAGATTTGTGTACCCATATAATGGCAATATTTTACCACCATCACATAGGCAACTACCCTCCAAACAAAATTTTTGGCTCCGTGAACAACATATAAGTAAACTTGAGTACGATCATTCATTGTTCAAATTCTTAAAAGGAAAAGCAGGATTTGTTACCAAGTATAATACCCGTATTGGTAAAAATATTGCAAAATTATATAAGGAACCAAAAAACTTGAGCCTTTTATTATGAGCTAGCTAACTTAGTTTTAATGGATAACACATGACTTCATCAGAAGTACCATACTATACTGGCCTGTTTTATACTGGAAATGCAGGAGTGTCAAGTAAATACTACATCGGCATCAATGGAGATCTCATAACTTGTAAAAAGGTAACACTCGTCACTGCTGAGCTGTTTATATTCACTCATCAATATCTGATTTGTGTAGATGATTCTGAATATTAATATAGAAAGCACAGAGAAATTCACTTTTACAAGGATACTCACTTCCGCCCCAGGCCGGGGTTGATTATATTGATATTCCTTCACTTAGGGCAGTTATATTAGTTTAAGAGTTGTTGTAATTTGTGCTTTATAGCGAGCGCAGCGAGCGTCGCGAAGCGAGCTCAATAGACTAACGTGTAAGAACAGAGGAAATTCGGATTGAAATCTGTACATACGTCAGCCAAATTTCTCTGTGCAACATTCCCAGAATTCCTGCACTACCCAATGTCCTTTGCGCAAATAAATCAAAAATAGTAAAAAAAAAAATAAAGGAACATTGTTTCTTACCGAAATCTTAACGAAATGATTTTGCCTTACCTTATTCAAAAAAATACCCCCATGCCACAACACCGGCTTTCACCTTGCCCTTCGGAAATGATACAAATGACGTCACCGGAAACTTACGAATTTTGACGATATGCTAATTAAGTCATGTCGGTTGCTTCCGTGAAATAGATAAATAAATAAAAATAATGTAAAGCATGAAAAGCTTTCAGTTTGTAGAAATCTTTCAAAGAAACAAAAAATAACTCTGCAATGTTTTTCGACCGAAATTGTGCTAGATCTATAGTTTAAACAGACGCTCGGCCGTTTCCGTAAGCTCCTCTTCTGACCACTCCATGACGTCATGTGACGTCAAAGCTAGTCGAGATGTTTCGTGCGACTTGATGTTTGAAGTGGCTGATCAATTTTTCAAGTGTTTTGATGGTACAACTGCGCTCGCCTCAACGGTCACGCCGTAAAACATATTAAATAAAATGAATTTCATCACAACATGTATTGGTAACGATCCTCTAAAAACTAATGTCCAAATAACTGTATCTCACTTCCATTCTCAATGACCGTGTAATGTGGCTGCGTTGTGAGAATTCCATCGGCATCGAAAGCAAGTTTTTTGACTTGCCTAGATAGCCAAGCAGTAACACACTGTTCCTGTACTGCTAGGAGACAGATTGTAGGTCGAGAGTTCAACCCCGGGCTGGGGCGGAAGTGAGTATCCTTGTAAAAGTGAATTTTTCTGTGCTTTCTATATTAAAGCTGACATGAATTCTTAAAAAACTTTTCATCTATGGTACCACTTGTTTCATACCAACTATAGCCGTATTCCGCCATATTTCTTTCAGATACCTTGTCTTATTGTAAAGATTTAGTTGCACGAGTACGCATTTTTACACTGCGCCAATTTATGCAGAATAAACATGAAATAAAAAGCACTAAAACCCGTAAACACACTTTGAAATTATTATCATTTGAATGGAACAAAACAATTAGCGTCTTTGATTTGCAGGTTTTATGCAGACTTTGATGCATGTCGAGAAAAAACGTGTCTAACGCTGTAAACGTACCTATACCTAGTAATAAGATAACTGCATCGGTTCGAGATGTGCACAAGTCAAGTGATATACACCCTGAATTCCATTTATTGAAATATGCATCACAAAAAAGAAATAAACTCCATAAAAACTCAATAATACTGTATGACTCCTACAGTCTAGCGCGTCGATACACATAGTCCGTGCTTATTATATTTTGGTCAGGGAAAATATCACAAGTGGAAAAGAGTGGTATTTGTGCGGCTGAAATGGGGGGGGGGGGGGGTGGGAGTCTAAAGTATAATTATAATGGCTTCAAGGTATAACTGAAAACTGTCTATCTAGTTCTAATAAACATTCTTTATATAGTCTGCAGTTGTTTTGCATCGCAAAATTCTTTGTCAATTACAACTGATTATTTTAGTACTAATCTCAAATCTAAACCAAGTAATTTGATATACGGTAAATATTTAGTTCAAGACTTAAACATTTAACCAAAATACAAAAGTTTATGTGTACGTTCTTTAACACACACGCGGAAAAAATCCCCCTTTTAGACTGATACTGAGGCATTTGTATTTTTAAGGGGGGGGGCAGAAATAATTGACATGGCCGTTACCTAAATATTCTTGGAAGACAGACATTTCTGCCAATTCCATTTTTGAAGATTTTTTATTGTCTCACTCCGACCACAAAGTATGAACATTTTTGTGGAATGTGGCTGTTTTATAATTATTACAGGAAGTCTTTCAAGATTTCAGTTTCCCTGTCTGGCAGTCTAGTTTTTTTAAAAATAAAAATAATTTTTTTTGCAATATTTAGGAGATACTTTTAAAACTTTGGTAGGGAAACTTGAAACCTGGTGGAATACAGATAATTTTAATTACTCTTTTATTCATTGAACTCTCT
>NW_026927054.1:0-29637 GCF_032062105.1 Saccostrea cuccullata | reverse complement strand
TGGTTGCCGGCCGGGCACCACTAATGATCGGACGGTGTCTGAGGCAATTTTGCGAATCGTTGGGGTCATCGGTAGGAAATAATTCGTAGTTAAAATTCAGCGATGTCTCTAATTATGCCTCACATCGCTCCTCATCGGCAACCCATCATTAACAACAAATCTTTCAAGGAACGGTCGATGTATGGCCGAGCATCGTCCAATATCCGTTGAATCTGAGGTCATCGGGGGGTTGAGTGGTGGGCAACATTGCAGCCCCTGTGGGGGATAGGCGGGTTAAAAGTCATTGTGTCGACCACAGAACTTATGAATGCAGTCCCCTGTGGGATAGCCATCAACTTGGTCAATAATCATAGTACACAAATTGTTTATGTTATCATCTTTTCGAATATCAAATACTATTGCATCAGTCTTTTAAATACCTGGGTGCATTTACACTGTGTATATATCATTGGTCATCTGCTACTACGACCTGTTGCATCATCTTTATATATCTATTGCATCATCTTTTTAGATACTGTTGCATCATCTTTTTGATACCTGTTGCATCATCTTTTTAATGGATTTCCTGCATCATCACAGATTTTATACTTGTTGCATCATCTTTTTATATACTATTGCATCATCTTTTTACCTGTTGCATCATCTTTTTAATACTTATTGCATCATCTTTCAAACTGGATTTATTGAAAACAATAACAAATAACACAGATTTTGATTTTTTTTTTATTTTTATTCAGAATGAAAAATACAAAAATGATTTTAATTTCCACTGTATCGGCATAAGGGACATTTCTGGTAAGAAGTCTCAAAGAGTTTCCTCACACATTCCTCACAACACGGATATTGCCTGCATTGTCCGCATTTCCATTTTCCTTGGTATTTTCCTGATAACCATACATTCCATTTTTTCTTTTCACCCATCAGGGAGGCGGTTTGTTCTGGTGTCATCCTTTTTTTCCAGATGAAATATTTCAGGCACCAGCTACAGCCACAAGTCTTTAAAGAAGGCCATCATCTTTAAACCAGTTTCTGAAATGGCATTTCACAATTCTGGATGGCTTCTTCTAGTTTTCCAATTCCATTTTCCAAAAGGGTTCTCACCATTAATGTTTTAATAATTTATCGTATTCTCTGTCATATTTTTTGACAAACTCCAATTTTTTTACATGTGTCCAATACCAAATACTCACAAAGAAAACGTCATGTCCATGGCTTTATATACCTTTAGTTGCATCATCTTTTTTAGGGTACTCCCATCGCTTTTTATACTTTACTTGCATCATCTTTTTTATACCTGTTGCATCATCTTTTTATATCTGTTGCATCATCTTTTTGATATCTATTGCATCATCTTTATATATCTATTGCATCATCTTTATATATCTATTGCATCATCTTTTTATAACCTGTTGCATCACCTCCGTGTGCAAAAAATACCTTTTATACTTTTATACGGAGGGGGTATAAATGAGAAGAAAAGTCTGATCCTTTCTTCACAATCGACTATCATGTCAACCCTGATACACACTCACTCTCTGATTTTAAATGGGTATGATTGTTTAGTACGATGGGCACAAAATCACCAAGAATCTCTACCCCCGGAGGCAGAACAAGTATTTCAGGAAGCCAGCACTATCATGGAAACCCTTAGGATTTTGGTTACAATGCCTAGCCTTATCACATCATGCGACGACCATGGGGAGACTAACCATACATTTTCTATGTCGACATATGAAAACAATTCTGCCCCAGAAATGGTACGGAAACCTGACCCGTTATTTCGGAAAGCCTTACAGTTTCCTTTCCCCAAGCGGCCAAAGTGATTTTACTGTGGCAGGACATAGATGCGATGGAGAAAGTATGTATTCAATACGGAATGAAATACCTGGAAATTTCACACAGGCTAGGAAATCCGTAACTTTTAATACCAGCCTCAATCAAATCTACGAATTACCCCCCGAAGACCGGAGAAGTCCCTGGATGCAATTAGTAGCGGATCGAATACGATTTCGGAGGAGAATTAGACAGTTAGAAGCATTGTTAGTTTTTAAGAAATAAAAAAAAAAAATACTACATCAGTGTTATGTTATTTTTATGACTTCATCTTTATACAGTCGGGTTCGAGATCGGCGGCCATGCCGAATTTCGGCAAGATTTTACCCCAGTGAAAAAGGCTTGTAATCCACCCTGTAGGTCTTTTAAAGTTGTTTCACATTGTTTATAATTGTGATTATGTTATCGCTCACCTATATGTTTAATGTCAGCTATGCTAAATAACCCATTTCTGTGTAATTTGAGAAAATGTTTTTGTCATGTGCTTAAAGTATGGCCTGCTATTCATGACATCATTTAAAAGTTTATCCTAAAATAAATCTGTCTTTTAAAAAAAATACATTTTACAAATGACATTTAATATGATTTAATAAAGTATAGGATCCATATATATATCCATGTAAATATAAATCTGTCTTTAAAAAATAATTTCATTTTACAAATGACATTTAATTAATTAGAGTTTTTGACTTGCCTAATCACATGTCAAAGTGAATTTCTTTGGAATCCATATATATAATATATATATATATATATATATATATATATATACATATATATAAAAGAGATATTATTTTGTATTACATTTATAAGAGGCATTGTCTCATGTAATTTCATAATAACACAAATGGGTTTTATTTTTCTATACAGTCCTCAAACCTGGAAGATATGTTTTGTTCCTAACCAATCCATTCTCTAAGTGAAGTGAAGCCTGGCTGTTGGTCTTCCTTTGGGAAATACACAGTGAATCAATTATGATAAAAAAACAAAAAACAAAAACTTGAATCTAAAAAAGTTTCAATATCATTTTAATTTATTTAATTATCATTAAGATAATTATTTTAAATGTTTATATTTTTAAAAAATGGATAAACATAAAATCTGATAATGGAAATACCATAAAGATAGCAAGTTTTGACTCCAATTACAATTGAATTTCTGAATTTTCCATTAAAATATTTGACATTATATCACAGGGGAAAAGAAAAAAAAACTACTTGAGTGTTTCTACTGACCCCCTCCAGAGATCTGCTTATGAGTGCATGGGGATTACAGTGGACCTTCATCTCCTGTTTAAAACAGACATTAGAGTATGACAGATAAAAAGGTACTTTTTTGTTTTTATTTTTACATCACATGAAAACACATACAATTAATGATGATGAAGAATGTACACATGTTTTTCATAAGTGTGTACAAATTGTTCAATATAATGTCTATAATGAATCCAATTTCCTTGGGCTAGTCCACACCCAATCTTGTAAGGAAAAGCATAAGTCTGGTAAGGTAAACTTTCCCCCATTTCTTGTAAACAAGTTTGAAACCATTGCTCTCTGTTTTGTGGGGTATCCTGATAAGTGGAAATTCTTTTAGGTCGGTGACTTGCTTTTCCATAATCCCATTGAGCTAATAAACAAATGACCACAGGGGTTTGTGAGGGAAACACCTTAATAGTGCCTGGAATTCCTCTATCTTCTTCTACGGCTAAATTTCTAGTCCCTAGAGGTCTGCGAGTGGCATAGAGATTAGCTTGTGGGAATTTCTCTGCAATACTTTGACTCAATCCATGAGCTCTGACTGTTAAACAATTACATTGATGAACAATAGCTTCTACCTCACAGTTGAGTAAATCACCTTGTATCTCCTGGAGACTCATGATGTAAAATGAATCTATTTTTTAAAAACACCCTTGTTTTTATAGAACAACAACAACACAATAAAACAAGATTTTTTTATTCAGGTAAATCTACAATCTCTTGGAACTAATTCTTTGTTTCTCACATCAGGTTTTAGAACTCCATATTCTTCATAGTCACCTTGTCTATAAAAAGTTCTTTCCAATTCTGGGGTGCTGTAAGACATCTCAAAACAGGTTAATTTATGAATCTTTCTGTACAGGTATCTCCCTTGAACTCTGTTTTTCATTTGAATGAATCCTCTCACATGATGAAGTTTTCCAGTTTCTGGATGCCTTTCTTTTTGTAAGATCAAGTATTGATAATCACTTCCAATGATTTGATCTACATCTTCCTGTCGGCACCCAGTTAAATTAAATATCCAATTATTGGCTATTCTACCTCTGTCTTGTTTTAAGTAAGCAATATATCCATTGCCTGTATTTTCTTTCTGTTTGTTTTGATAATGAGCCTTAATATCCTCCAAGAGTTTGTTTGGTCTTATGTTTTCTTTTTCCTCCTCCTCCTGAGGTTTATATTCTACAGGATGTTCTTCCATCAAGGGAGGTGGTATAAATACTGCAGGATGTTCTACCATCAAGGGAGGTGGTATGATATCTTTTCCTCCCTCCTGTATAAGTAACCATTCAGTTTCCTTTAATCTAGTGTTCTGACTCATTTCTTTGCTGGAGGTGTTACCCATAATGAAACCAGTCCACAACTGAGGTGTGTTTTGTACCATGTTTACTATTTATACTTTTTTTTTTTTTTTTTTTTTTAAAAATTGTATCTATTTTTATCAATCTTTAAAAAAACCCTCAACACTTTTTGTTTTGTGTTTTTGAAAAAAAAAATCTATGGTTAAAGGGAGATAACCTATTTTTTAAAAATGACAAAAAACCCACAATTTTTTTTTTCTTTTATTGAGATCTAACAATAAATAACAGTTCAATCTTTTTTATTTATTCACATCTTGACCAGCTCACATTCTTTAAGAACTTTTTCTTCCTAGCTTCTCTGGCTGCAATAGCTTCAGGTTTCTTCCAAGCTCCTATCTCCCATTCTATCCAATCTCTGGGCTCCAATTCCTTATTTCTCTCCTCAGGTTTCAGAACCCCATATTCTTCATAGTCACCTCCTTGCTTGTAAAACATACTTTCCAATTCTGGAGTACTGTGAGACATGGCAAAATTGGCAGCGATATGAAGTCTGCACATAGTCAGTCCTCCTTCTGGTTCCTTCATTTGAATGAATCCCCTGATTTGATGCAGTTCTCCTGTCCAGGGATGTCTTTCCTTTTGTATAATCAAATACTGGAAACCGAAGAAGAAATCATCTTGGTTGCTCAGAAACATGTCTATATCTTCTTCTTCTTTAGGCTCTTTAATGGTGAAAGTCCAATTAATGGCTGTCCTGTAACAATCTGTCTGGACATTTAGGATCCTTCACAGGCTCATGCAGGGGTAAATATTCATTCTTAGGTTCCGGATCCAGGGTTTTCAACTCTATTCTTCTTTTTGTTTGAGGAGCTTCGTGATCCCCCTCCATAGGTTCCGTCATTCTCTTTTCTAATAAGGTAAATTTATCTTTATCCATCTCCATGTCTTCTTCTAATATTCTAGGAATTCGTTTGCCAAACTGTCGTTTACTCAACCACATGCCCCACCAACTGAGGAGGATCGTCTTTAACACCTTGTTTTTATACCCCCACCTTGAATTGCATCATCTTTTTATAGTTGTTGCATCATCTTTTTATATCTATTGCATCATCTTTTTATATCTATTGCATCATCTTTTTATACCTGTTGCATCATCTTTTTATATCTATTGCATCATCTTTTTATATCTATTGCATCATCTTTTTATATCTATTGCATCATCTTTTTATATCTGTTGCATCATCTTTTTATATCTATTGCATCATCTTTTTTATACCCTGTTGCATACTGAAAACACTAACACATAAATAATAATAAGAACACCGATTTTTTTTTTTTCATTTTTTATTAACAACAAACAACAAACAAACAACAACAAACAACTCATTTACAATACATTTTGATAAAAACATTGACACTTTTGTCCATGACCCGTAGGTAATTTATGATAAGTGTTTTTAAACCAATTCGCTACGTATCTGTCCCTTTGTAAAGCCGTACTCTGGTCAAAGGGGAATAGCCACTCGTCGGTTTTCTTTCTTTTCTTGTCTCTTTGATGTAAATAATACACGCAATATTGTCCACACACATCGGTATTCCAGTCTTGATAGCGATACGGATTATAAATCCATTGTTGAGCATGACGCTGGATAAAATCTTGAATTTCTTTTTGTAAGGGAGGAAATCCATAAGAATCGAAATATTCCACCACGGGATTGCTCACATATAGACACACCCAATGTTCTCCAG
Source organism: Saccostrea cuccullata (assembly GCF_032062105.1). Taxonomy (NCBI): domain Eukaryota; kingdom Metazoa; phylum Mollusca; class Bivalvia; order Ostreida; family Ostreidae; genus Saccostrea; species Saccostrea cuccullata. Next base: position 23,501 of record NW_026927054.1, on the reverse strand, counting down.
GTCGATCTTGAGGATCCGTATTGACCACGACAGCTTTTTCTCCAGGTCTTAATTGATCCGGTAATAAATCTACAGGATACACGCCTCCAAAAGAACTCTTGAATTCTCTGGATAAGACTTCTCTCAATTGTCCCGTATCCATTAGTAATCAATGCTCACTTCTCTCTGTTTGTTAATTTCTAATAAGTTATCGAATTCTGCATACACCACACAATTGATGGTGTTAACCGTATTGTTGGTAAACTGCACTTCTACTCTCAGATTTCCTGTTTCTATGATGTGGAATTTATCCGATTGCGCTTCTTGATCTTTAGTGAAATCCCAGCCCCATAGAGTGTAGCCGCTTTTATACTCTTCTAGGGTAATGTCCGGAGCCCAATCTTCTCCTAATTTTCCCAGGGCTTGATACAGACTGAGATAGGATCTCAAATATAAATCCTCGTTGAAATGAGGTTCAAAACAACGAGTACTCATGGTCTCTCCGTTGATACTGACATCTAATTTCTTAATCCCAAAGTTTTGGAAATGAAAGGGATTTTTAGTTTTATCTCCGTTGAAAGCCGCATTCTCCACAAAGCCTAAAATGAGACGTTTAGGCATCTGACCTTGAAACAGATGATCCGTAATCTTAGACTGGGTCCCTATGGGGATGGTAAAGGTTTTCACTTCCACTCTTCTCAAGGGATATTTGGCTCTGTGGGTATTCAAACTCTGATTAATGGTATTCATCATGACTGCTGTGGGTTTGACTTTTCTCACCCACAAGATCATACTCAATATTTTCACTTTTCCTGTACTTCCTCCTTTGATCATCATGTAGAAAGAGGGTCTAGCTCGATTAAATCGCAAACGGACGTCCACTCCATTAGGTAGAAATCGATCTTGTTGAAACAAATCCAAATGTAAAGTATCCAGCAAACTGATTTTCTTACTGTCAGCAATAGCTTGGTGTCTTTTTCGGAATCCTTCGTTTTTAGAATTAGCCGGTAACGCTGTGAGGATGGGTTGGTTAATGGTCACCGTGTCAGCCCCACCATTTGCACCCGGAGTTACATCAAAGGTTTTATTTTGAGCTAGACCAAGAGCCTCTATCCCCACTTCGTCCATATGTCCTGCCGTATCTTTTTCCCACAGACTACAGGCCCTGGTCTGTGTCTTTAAAGTTCTGGGTCGGTAAGACAATAATTTCTCCAGATAAGCTTTGTAAGGATAAGTATCCGTCCCTGGAGTCACTATTTTGCCATTCAGACTGACATCGATTTCCGTAAACATGGAATGTAAGATATTATTCACGGGACTGGAAGTGCTGTTCGCCCCAGTCAGATTACTTCCATCGTCTTTGGTAAATTTACATACCATTTGAACATAAGTTTGAGATAAATCCAGATAGTGATCTCCTTGTCCTTTAATTTCAAATTCGATGGGAGCGGTGTCGGAATCTAAAGTACTGGAAATGGGGTAATATTCTTCCCATTTCGAGTCTTCTAAAGCAATATTAGTCGGAGGGACTTGAAACAATTCTAAATTGTTCATCCCACACGCACAGGAATCGGGCTGTAACATGATGTGTCTACTAGGATTCAGTTTTCACAAATGAACCTTCTGTTCCCTGGACTGTCCTATTTATACTCTCTCTCTCTCTCAGTCAAACACATCTAAATGACGTTTTCTTTTAGGAATTCCTCCTTGTTTTTTCCTTTTTCTCTTAGGACCCCCTCGGGCTAACAGGATTCTTCCTTTCCCTGTCTGCTTTCTTCTTTTTCTTCTTCTTCTTCCTTGACCTGTTTGTCCTTTTTTCTTCTTTTTCTTTCTAAAGGGTAAAGAGACTCCTCGATTGAAAGCAAATAGACCTGTATTTTTGGCCGCATTGAGTCCGTGGGTTAAAAGAGCATTTCTGATGTTTTTTTTTTTTCCCACCACATCTCTGCCTATCTTCACTCCGGCCATGAGGGCTTGTTGTTTCCCATGTTGGAGTAGATCTTTGACAAATCCTCGACCTTTTTGTAACCCCATGGCTAACTCGGCCGCGTTTTTGAGAGTCAAACCTGAGTCTGTGCCTGGTAGGGGTATGTTAGGGACTGCTGCCGAGAGGAAGTTTAAAAAATTTCCTCCTTTTTGAGGTTTCATGTGAGTTAAAAGCCTACCCAATTTGAGTAATTGTGTAGCAGGACTTCCCGGTGAAAAATTATCCAAGGGAAGGGCTCCCACCAATCCAGAGATGATAGAACCTACTGCTCCGCCTTTTTGACGTAATAAACCTTTATGATAAGTCCAACTGTGTCCTCTTTGTCTCAGTAATCCGGGATGATACTGCATGGTTCATGTCTCTTGTTCAACTGACCTTTATATCCTCGGGGGACTTCCTTTTATACCCTTTTAGGGCTGAATACAATACAGACAGCAGACCAGGCAAGCCACCACACCCAATAAGATGGAACACAATAACGGTACATTCATCTCAGTAGACTTTTCTGAAATGAAGTTTCACCACTGATTTACCACTTACAAAGGGCATGGGAGTCCCTAAAGGAGTCATGATGTGAATCTCAATGGTATCGAAATGTTTTTTACTTAGTTTCAAATATTCCGCTCGAATGGGTTCCCATTTGGCTTGTTTTGAATCCTCCAAATGAAATGTACAAGGCACCACTCTTAAGAGTTTCAAGGCATTGGATCCTACCGTCTGGGGTTGAATCAAGTCACAATAGACATACATGGATTTCAGATTTTCATATAAATCCACAGTATTGTTTCCCAAGTAACTAATGTTGATCCATTTGGTCATGTTTTCTGTATCGTTCTGAAGAATGACCTTCTGACCGTCCATGCCTAGCTTATAAGCTAGGGATGTGGGGAAACGAATGCATAAGGGACTAAGCATTTTTTCATTGATTTCATACATCACTCGATCATAGGTCTCGTAATATACTAATTTCATAGATTTTTCTTCATTTCCATCACCAAGGGTTTTCCATATTTTTTTCAATGATCTCTGTAGTCCTAGACTTATTTCCTCTGTTAAAGCCTTGGGGTGAGTGTAAGGCCCGGGTCTGAAGTGAATTCGTCTAATTTCCATCTTGCTATCTAGTTCAACGAGTGCAGGCCGTTTAGTATGGGCCCAATCGAGCAGTACAGGACATTGACGTAATGGCATTGGGTCTAAGGTTTTCATTTTAAATCTGCCATAAACATTGGGGTTTTTGATATGGCGAGCATAAGACTGAGGAACCAGGATGTCAAAATAAGCCTCCTTTTCTGTAATGTTTTTCAATGAATTGGGATACATCATTTCTGTTAAAGCCACTTCCCATTCTCCGTCGGTTAAATCTAGGGATTGTGGTAATAAGGTTTTAAACTGAGCGGTCGTATTGCTAGAAAAAGAGGCCATAGACCCATCACTGGGTAAAGTCATGTAAAACCCACTGCTCTCGGCCATGTTCAATCTAAGACTGAGACTCTAGACCTTAAGACCTTTGTATTTATAACAACACTTTTTTTTAAAAATTCAAAACATTTATTCAATGATTTACACATCTATTTCTTCTTCTGATGATGATGATGATCGGTCCTCAATCACTCGAGTCAACAAATGTCCTTTCTTTTCCACCGAGTCTTTAATCTGGGAAAAGGGGATGCGACAATACAAGTACTCTGTAGGACAATAATGAGGTGGAAACGTCAGTCCTTTTTTCTCCATCTTGAAATAATATTTCAGACAATCTCCAATGTCCGAGTACCATGAACTTTCATTCTGAATGGTGTTGATGGGTGTCAGTCGATTCCTTTGAGTACAGGTGACCCATCTGAATTGCTGATAATGTTGGTTGATTTTCACCCTCACTCTAGATCCTGTTGGAGGATAGGGGATTTTCACTTTTTTTTCCCAACCACACATTCTCCAAGTAATAGCCTGGATGATTTTCAAAGAAATCCATGATGGCTCCTATTTTACTTTTCATCCACCCTCCTTGCATGTACATACACTGACTAATGGGACTCTCACAATACCAACGATACTGCATCTTTGAAACAAAAAACACGTCTGACTTGTTCAGTGTCCTTTTTCAAAATGATACAATGAGCGCAGGGTACTCCCAGCTCCGCTTTATATACCTTTACTGTTGCATCATCTTTTAGATCTGTTGCATCATCTTTTTGATATATCTATTGCATCATCTTTATATATCTCTTGCATCATCTTTATATATCTATTGCATCATCTTTTTATATCTATTGCATCATCTTTTTATACCTGTTGCATCATCTTTTTCATACTTGTTGCATCATATGTATATAGGAAAAAATAACAACACTAGAATTTTTGGTTTTTTTCTTTTTTATTTTATTGATTCATAACAAGAACAACAACAAGAACAAGAACATCATTATAATAACAAACATTCAAAACTTCTGTTCAGTTCTTTTTGTATGGGAAAAGGTCTCCTCATGTACAAATAGTCTGTTTCACAAGCACAGTCCATGATATCGTATCCTTTTACGATCACTTCTTCCAAATAGTCTTTTATACAATCTCCAGCTTTTTTCATCCATTTCCCATGAATCCAAGTCTTCTCGGGTCCCTCTCTTCGGTGAGCCAAGACGTAATTGACTTTCCATTTAAATTCTTCATATTTAGGTGAACTGGGTCCTATTAAGAGCATCTGTTTGCTTCTTTGGCGGTCCGGTAACTTGAATCTCTTATACAGGTAGATTTCATTGAGACCTGTTTGTCCTGGATTCTTATCAAAGAAATCTTGAATACATGTCTCTTTGTTTTTCATCCATTCTCCTTTGTGACTAGTCCCTTCAGGTTCTACTATTTTCCAACGATACTCTGAGCTTAAAAAATCCATGATGTGTGCTCTGTCCCTCACTCAGATCAGAAATGATCCTCTTAGGGTTATGGTGTCTCCTTTTTATATAGGGTGTATCTATTTTTAGATTCCGGGATTAACTGGGTGAATTGGTCTTCTTGACCCTAGGGGTTTGATGTATCATGGTAGGACTAGGCATGATGTAACCCACCGAAGAACTCACACAGACCATCCAATATTCTCGATTAGAATCGTGTAAAGCTAACATGACCACACTGGTGATGATGAGGGAAATACAAATGAATAATTGTGCAAAATACACAATTTCTTCTCGAGGAATATTCTCTCCACAACATTTCCAATGAGGTGTTATTTGATGAGATCCGTTTGGGGAATCCATGAATCGAAACTAGGGGGATATCCTTTCCACCGGACTTTGACTTCTTGAATGATTTTCTTCCCGACTCGTCGCTTTTTATACCCCAAGATTTCCTCTACTTCGTACACGTCGTCTTTTTTAATGATCTGTTGTAATTCTTTCTCGTAAAAAGTCCCTTCTAATTCCTCTTGGTTATAATCTTGTACTCGATACACGTAAGGATACCGACCGGGGACTCGTTGAGCAATGGTAAATATTTCCGTGGTCCAGTTCGGTAAATATCCTTTTTCAAAAGTGCGTTTAGCTTTACTGATGCGCACTTTATCTCCTGTTTTAAACTTGGGGGGTTTTGGTTTAGGTGATGATTCTTCCCCATATAAAGTTTTCCAGACTTTTAACACATTCGAGGGCTTCACTTGAGCTGGGGTTCTTTGGATACTGCGATGATAGGTATGATTGTAAGCATACACTAAATCCGGTAAGATCTCTAAATACCGTCTGGTTTTATTCCGAGTGAAATATCGCCACATGCGTGCTTTGAGGGTTCTCTGAAATCGTTCCACGATACTGGCTTTGGTGTCCGTATTGCGAGTGGTAAAGAAATGAATGGATTTAAACGCCTGTAAGAATTCTCGATTGGTAAATTCTTTGCCTTGATCCGATTGAATGCGGACGGGACGTCGACCGTCTTGTCGGAAAATCTCTTGTAATCCTCGAATCATTTCTTTCCCCGTTTTCTGTTTTAAAGGCACCACCCATGCATATTTAGATAAGACGTCAATGGCACACAATAAAAAGGTATAACCGTCATTATGTTTCTTTAAACTGGACACATCCGCTAAATCTAATTGCCATTGTTCGTCTATATCCGTCACTCTGGTCTGTTGTCTCCGGAATTTTCTATGAATGGGTTTATGTAAGGTATAGGTATCTTGCTCTTTTAACCATTCTCTTATGGTGTTCAAAGAAATCTTATGCCCCAGACTTTTGACCTGACGATACAAAGTCTGTATGCCTCCATACCCTCTCTTAGGATCGTAATAAATCTCTGTTAAAATGTCTTCTACTCCCTTCTTCTTCTTCTTCTTCTTCTTCATGTCTTAGGCAATGATAGCCAATTTTCCTCGATTTGTTCTAATTTCTTATTGGCTTCTTCTTCTTGGGCTTTTAATTGCTTTTGGGCTCGATAGGGACTATATTTAGGTGTGAATTTTTTTAACACCCTTGATCTTGCCTCTACAGGTCGACTAATAGGGGTCAAAAAAGAAGAGGAAGCATCCTGAAATCCGCTCTCTTCCTCTTCGTCGTCGTCGTCACTCAAAGCCCCTTTAGGAGTACTGATTTTTCCTGGTTTCTGCATGGCTTTTATAAGGTCTCGATTTTGCAAGTAAGTCATGGGAGTACGGGTCTCTTTTAAAGCTTGAGCAAATTCATCTAATCCTTTAGGCACCGGACGATTTTTCAAGGATCTGGTTCTCATGTTTTCGGCCATTATATCCACAATGTTAGAATCGGGTACTTTTTGACCTCGATAACTGATTTCTCCGTCTTTATCCCAAGTCAAGACGTTGGTTTTCTTTAAATGATTTAATAATAATTCAGCTTTTCTTTGCATGGGTTTATTCACACTTTGAATGATTTGTTGATCGATCTCGGGATCTGAGGCTGCTGGTGGTGGTGCTGCTGCTGCTGCTACTGCTGGAGCTGCTGCTGCTGCGGGGGCTGGGGCTAAGGGTGCAGGGGGTTTTTTGGTAGTCGTTGGCTCTCTCGCTTGTTGTAAATAATTCCTATACCGATGAAGTTCTTGACCGTATAAAGCCACTTTTTCTTCTGGCCAGGAGTTAAATCTTCACGTCTGGTAATCTGGTCCAATTCTTGACCTATACTCAGAGTAGATTGAAATTCCGGAGGTTTGGGGAGTTTACCTTTGAGTTCATTCAACAGAACTTCAGGTACTAACACCATTTTACGACTCATTTTTGTATCTTGTTGTTCCTCTTCTTTTTAATGGCTTTATAGACAGAATGTCCGGCATCCAACAGTAAAGGTGCTGCTGAGATTAAAAGGGGTAAAATACCTCCTCCTTTTTGTTGTACTAATAAAGCTCGTCTTTTCTGTATGGATTGGGGTCGGACCAGTCTCCTTAAGATGTGTTTCTTTGGAGCTAGTTTTCGTTTCTGAGCCGAATTGAGAGGTAACACCCCTTTTAATAGGTTGTAGACGATCTCACAAATTTTCAGAATACAATCTCCAGAACAATGTTTTAAAATCCCCGTTTTTAAAGACGAGGAATAGTGAGGGTCCGATAACACTCTTAAAAGAGGGGCATGCGCTCTTAATCGCGTACAACATCCCTTTTTCTTCTTGGCCATCTTTGAAAACAATGAAGTGAAGTCTCTCATGTCACTCCCTTTTATAGTGTCTCTTAAGGAGGGGCATATCCTCCGTGTTTGTCGCTCTCGTGTTTATCTCTCGCTTTCTCCCTGACATAAATTTTTCCACAATATCGACATTTATATCTCAGGCCTTTAGGTAGTTGAGGGGTGGAGGCCGTCAAGGGTTGAAAACGTGTGATTTTAGGGACATGAATGGGAACTTTAATTCCAGGGGAGGAAGAGGAGGAGGAGGGAATGCCCACATTCACTCGAGGAAACACTTCTAAATCACTGGCTCTTTGACTGCCTATGGGTCCCATAGCACGATCCATTCTCAGTTCTGCTTGTTTCTTGAGCAATTCTCCTATGGTCTTTTGTCTTTGTTCCTTAAAATACTGATTGATTTCGTTTTTTAAACTTTCGGGCATGGCTTTACGTTGAGCTAGAGTTTGAGGAGCAGATTTTCGCCTTTTCGCTGTTTTCTTGGGAGGGGCTTTTTTCTTCTTGGGAGGGGCTTTTCTCTTCTTCTTTTTTCTGCTCTTTTGAGCTGCTCCTCCGACACGGACCATCCAATCCGGAAACACTCTTTGTTTCTTATTATCGACTCTTACCACTACACTCTTTAAACGACGAACCCGCCGTTTTTTAGGACTATTCCATTTAAATAAATGACGAATGATGACTCCACCTAGAAATCCAGCACCTCCGCGTTTTAAAATAGCTGTTTTTCTGTCTTGATCACTGGCCGATTGATCGGCAATGATCTTTAAATCTTGACGATGATTATTAATAAACTTTTGGGTCTGTTTATTGATAGGTAAGACCCCTTTTATTAAATTGCGAGCTCCCATGGCAAACCAATTCAATAAGGCTTTACGCCCTAATTCGATTAAATGGGCTCGCTTCGCGGGATCTCGTTCCCGCTGTAAACGTCGTAAGGTTCTCACTAATTTACTCTTGGCTGATGGAGCCATGATGAGATTGAAATGAACAATGACTCAGAAGAGTGTGAAACACTTTTATTTATACTCTTGAGGCATGTGTACAGTCAACATTTCAAACATTCGACTTCTCAATCGGTATTGGTCTGGGGTCTGGGGACTCAAGTCCACGAGAAGATATCCGTGAGGTATCTGGGTGGCTTCTTGATAAGCAGACATCAAATGAGGTAAAGCTAGCTGACGACTCAATACACTGATCTGAGATTTGTCTCTGGGATTTTTGAATAAGACTAAATAATGAGCATTCAAACTAATGGTGCGATGAGAAGCAGCTCGATCAAATAAATTCTGAGTGATGTAAATCACACTGGTATTCCGATGATGCGCTTTACGGGTAAACCAATCCACAATAGATTCGATGGCTTTTCCTCCCATCATGTCGTCAAAAATGAGTAAATGGGGCACACTCAAATTGGCTACTAATTTCTCGTCGTCTTCTGGAATATTTCGGATGAAAGATACTTTCTCTTTTAAAGAAGTGTAAGCGGGTTGCCATTCCCGATAACACCAGACGATTTTTTCGGGCCTGGGGGTGATCCAGTCTAGATTGTTCACTAATGTCTTGACGAATTCTGTTTTGCCCGATTTCGAGGGTCCAGCAACCACCATGGTAAACTCGTGTTTCAATTGAAAAGAAGGGAGGGGTGTCTCCTCGGAATACATGTTGATCAATGAAGGAAAAGTTGGGTTCAGGGTCTTATTTATAGTTAACACAGAAATAGGCGTTTGGACTGTTGAATCTCGCCTCGACAGATGGGGCAAAACTGAAAGGAAGGAGCACACAAAGCACAGCAGCACACGTGTCCGCAAGGTAGAAAAACGATTTGTAATTCCTCGTCTAAACAAATGTGACATTTTCCTCGAGCCTGGACGTCTGGTTGTGGGTTCAGTAGAGGTTTGATCTCAGGTAAAGGTTTATATCCCTGTTGTTCTAAACCCGCAATAAACACATTCATCACCCACCCTCGTCCCTTATACAGATTGATGTAAGAACAATTGGGGTTCCAATAAGCATGTTCTACACAAGGATCGTCCTCGGGATCCCAATTACTAAAAATCATTCCACAATGAAAACAGGTAGCGTTATCTTTCACTCCCCTGTAGTAAAACCCGGCTCGAGCTAGGTCTGGTATTTTTCCTAAGAGAGGTTCTGGCCATCCCTGCTCAAAAGTAGCTTCTCTCTTTGAGAGCCGAGCATACTGGGGATAACGCATGGGTTGATCTAACAATTTCTCAGTCATGACTGAACTTTTGATTTGTATTGCCCCCCTTTTTATAGGGAAGAAGAAAAACAACAACACATAAAAACAATTCAATTTTTTTTTAATTAAAAAAAAAAGTCAAACATATCAACATATCAATAACCATAAGGTAAAGTGTTATAAGAAGGTAACAATTGTCTCTTATCATATACAATTCTATACTTTTTCTCTAATGGTTTGTTCACGAGCTCATGATCACGAGTCCTCTGGATTTTGTCGGGATAAGGGACTGTGACTTCCTCTATTTCTCCTTTGAGCATTTTTTCTAAAGTCTCTAGTGACACGATCTGGGAGGTACGATGGTTGAGAGTGATTCCTTTGACTTTATGAACCTCGGTTCCTTTGGCCGTCCGGTAACCATAATTTTTAGGGCCTGCCGACATGAATTTGATGATGTGATCCCCGTCTAATTCGTCGGTCCATTCTCCTAAACTATTGCCCAAGGTAGGATTAAAGGCTCCTTCCCGATGTTGGTAAATGATACTGTCCGTATCGAAATAAAGGACCCGATCTCCTAAAGGTTGTAAAGTCTCGTAGAGGTGTAAGCGGGCATGCGCGGTAGTAAAACAAGCCAGGACCACGTTTCCAAAGGGACATTCTTCGACGAATTCCTGTTTGTCTTGATAATTCACTAGCATCTTGTCTTCATTGGGGTTCTCTTTATTGACTAAGAGTTGCACGCCCTTGATGTCGAGAGTCGAATCTTGTAAGAGTTGTTGTAATTCCTCTTCTTCGTCCAAGTATCTGGTTTTGGGTAATAACAACCGTTGAGCAAATTTTCCCCACAGACAATTTAAAAAGAGTTTAGCAATGGTTCTTCTCACTGGATTCTTCTCGATACTGAGAATGTCCATTCGGATGCCTGTTTTGTCGAAGACTTGATATATGTAATCTTGTTCTTGTTCTGAGGTCTTACAGTCGGGGGGAAATCCGGAGGCTTCCTGTTTGATCTTGAGGAAGGTATCGATGTAAGATCTGAATAAATCCTGACTGCTTTCTTTAAAATGCCATACTTCGTAGATTCGATCTAAGGTATATCCCATGTCTAGGGCTTTATGTAATTCGGTCGTCACCCAAGTACCCGTGAGACTACGTTCCCGGTCGGTGTGTGGACATCGATCTTGAGACGTAGAGTCCTGTCGTTCGGCACACGTGCGACATAAGGGAAATAATAACTTGCCTCCCGTCCGATAAGGTAATACGGGGTGATAGAGGTCTCGGGGAGGTAAGACCCGACAGTGAATGAGACCGAAATAATTTCTCACGTCCTGGAACTCGTCTGTGATGATCTCGGGATGCCCTACGGGAAATGGTCTGTGTTTCAACACGTAAGGGTATAGGGAACAGACGTCCACGTATCTCATGTCCCCTTCCTCACAATATAATCGGGTAGCATTGGTCCGACCTCCGTACAGGGCTTCTCGAGGTTTCAAAGGATCCGGAATGTCCAGGTTTCCTACAAATTGCTGTAAACTCTCATCTTTTTGCACTTGCTGATCGAAATCGTGCTCCCAGATACCACGGACGGTATACCCCATGTCTTCTAAATCGCCAGTCCTTCTGAGGGTTTCTTCGTGTAATTGCTGGTAAGTAAATTGGGTCCGATGAGGATGAGTTTCGGTCTGTAAACTGGGATAGCAGGTGGGGCATCCGTGCCAATAGCACCCGTAAAATTCGTAGACGGTGCGAGTCGCTTCCTGGTATCCGTCGACGGTATAATTTCCGATCTGGACTTCGCCTCCGTTTCTGGCATGTTGTATGTGACATCCAGTCTGTTGACTCATCCAGGTGAGCCACCGACAGGCTTTAGCCGAATATTGTCGTGCCGGTTGATACCCGAGGTTCGGAATGATGGCAATGGTGTCTTCAGGCATGAATTGTCGACGGTAGGCTAAATTAGCAGCACTGGCAAAAGTGATGGATTCCTGGAAAGGGTCCACATTGACCAAACTCTTGAGGGTGGCTCTAAACTGTGCACAGCATCGGCGTAAAATGTCGACGTCCGAGACACAATACCCTACAAACTCTTTCTGGAAATCAAACACTTTTCCCCTCTGTTGGTCGTACCATTCAAAAAAAGCTTTTCGTCCACTGGTAGACATTTCGTCCGGTTTGTAGAAAGCTGCCGGTGGATAAGGTCCTACGTAATTCTGGTTCTGTTCCGTATTAAAAAAGTGGGGGAAATAGCCTTTCTTCAATTCGTCGAATCCGAAAGCGGAGGGCATCTTGGCTAATGCAAACGGTAAGAAACTATACGAGTCGATGAATTTCAGTCCGCATATTTCCATGTATAAGATCTTACTGCCGGTCATGATGACGTTAGGTTTCAGGCAAGAGGAATGCACCAGGTGATTCAAAATGAACTGTCCGTCGTAGCCTTTGAAGTTATGGGCGATGATAATGGCCTCGTCGTGTACTAAAGTGGAATTCTTAGTACCTGTAGTGGGTTGTAATAACCAGTCCATGAACTTCTTTAAGGTGTCTGGTCCTTGAAATAGGTGCTGACGGGGTCCCATGTGTTGACAATGAGGACAGGGTTGGTCTATGGGTAAGTGACTGCAATGTTGACAGACGCGGTGTGCCACACACAGATTAGGGATGTGAATGCCGGTTTCCTGAGTGCATTCGAAATCGAAATAGATGTAAAACTCTAAGGTCCCTTTCCCCTTCTTCTTCTTCTTGGGCTTCTGTTGTACGTAGCACTGATGATCGGTATCGACGATTTTCTTACAGATCTTACACTGTTTCTGTCCTCCGCACTTGTGATGAGGGAATAATTTCTTAGGTATCCAAGACTGACACTTCTCGCATTGTTCCATTAAATTGCAGACAGTAGTGGTGGTCTTCTTACTATGGGGTCTTAAATGATTTTCGTAGCAGGTCCTGTTCTTAAACATTCCATGGCATTCCTGGCATTTAATCTTGATCCCTTCATCGGGACAATTAGGGTGATGTCCTAAACAAAAGGTACAGCGATGAGGACATTTGGAGCGATGGTCTGTGACCTTCCTGTACCCCACGTCGCAATGATCACAGTAATATTGGTTCCCCGTTACTCCAGGCATGGATATGATGGCATCGTAATGATGGTCGTCTAACAATATGTTCAAACAAGTTCCGTCTCCCCAGCCTTTGAAGATGCGCTCTAAGGTGAGTTTAGTCGAAGTAGACTTGAACTGAAATATTTTCAGTCGATACTGAGGAGCTAACACCTGTTGTAATTTCGGCCACTCTGCATATCCACAATCTTGAGTGATATCACACTCGGCCTGTTCCATGAGGGCTATGGCTTCTCGTTTCTGGTCTAAGGATTGTCTGTCTCCTAATCTCATGTGTTTCCATTGTTTTTCCCATTCGGGGTCTGGATGTTCGGGTTTCTGACTGTGTAATCGAGTCACGACGATGGCTCTAGCTAAACAAAATTTATCATGGGGATTGACGATCCGAACGATGGAGTGTTTATTTTTCTTAAAAGTCTCCTTATTCACTTGTAGATGTTTGGTTTTCTGGCCACCACTTCCCTCGGGATACTTGACCCGAAACATATCAAATTCCATGCCCCCGTCGCCCAGTTTGAACTCCTTTCTGGATTGTTGAACGGCTTCAATCTTGTCTAAAATGACGTCCTCGTTAAAATGTTTACATTGCGTAAACTCGTACCAAATCTCTGATTCCAGAGATTTGTGGCGTATGTTCAGGCGGAGGTAATCGTTAGGATTACACTGCATTTTCGATTTGAAAGTTTGTAACATGTCTCTGAATAATCGCCGAACAAATCCTCTGTTTTCTTCCTCTGGAAACTCCTTAAAAATCACAGTGTAAAAATCCTGTTGAGCTTTAAATTTTTTAGAGTGCACCCTTTCATTCACTTTGACTCGATAATACTGGGATATGGCCTTGGGTTTGGGTGGTGAATGAATAGGTAACTTTGACCCCTCATGCGCCCTTGTCCTTTGCTGTTGCTGTCGTTGTTTTTCTAGTTGAGCTCTTCTCTGTAATAGTATGGCATTTCTTTTCCGAAGCTTTAATTCTCGCTCTTTATTTTCATCAAGAATTTGATCTAATTCTCTATCCCGTAGTTGTCGTTGTCGTTGTTGTTGTAGTTGTTGGTGTCGTTGTTTTTCTTGTAGAGCTCTTCTCTGTAAATCTTAGGTCATTTCTTTTCTCGCTCTTTATTTTCATCAAGAATTTGATCTAATTCTCTCTCCCTTTTTTTCCATTCTAATAATCGCTGAGCATGTAACTGTTTTTCTCTAGTAGAATCCATGACCCCAATAGGAGCTGGCTCTGACTAGAATGAGCTGAAAGTAGGAGAAAACCTATATTTATACAGTGGATGACGTCACAATGCATAGGTAAGCATATTTTTTGCACAAGGTCCTTACAGATGATGCAACAGGTATAAAAAAGATGATGCAATAAGATGATGCAACAGGTATAAAAAGATGATGCAACAGATATCAAAAAGATGATGCAACAGATATAAAAAGATGATGCAACAGATATATTAAAAAGATTATGCAAGAGATATGCAACAAGTATAAAAAAGATGATGCAACAGATAGGTATATAAAGCGGAGCTGGGATTTGAAGATCAGTCTTGCTTGACATTTCGAAACTTGACAGACGTGAAAAATATTATGGAAGAAGCAATGATGAATACCCCACACAACCCCAGCTATGTGACACCTGAAGAATATGTAGGAGCCCCCTATAATTTTCAAGAATATGCGAATAAAGAAGATATGGGCATCTTGAATACAACTGTGGATGGAATTGTTAACATGCTGTCTGGTATTGACAACAAGATGAATGATATGAACAACAAGGTGAGTGATGTTCAAAACCAGCTGAATCATCTGAAAATTTACATCACTAAAATGAAAGGAGGAAGCACTTACCAGAAAAAACAAGGGGGATCCGGAGAGAATAAGAAAACAAGACAGAAATCCATGCTATATCTGCAAAGAGTTAGGGCATTGGGCCCCAGATTGTCCCAAAAAAACAGGATTTGTGCTACAAGTGCGGGACTGGTCATTGGGCTAATCAGTGTACAGAGGATGAGGAGGATCAACAATTATCAAAGAAATACAAAAAATGGAGAAAAAGCCTCAGGAACCCAAGAGGAAACTACCCCTGACCACTGATAAGGCACAGAAGAAGAAAAAGTAAATGTAAATGTATTTTTTTCACTTGAATAAAATTGCTGTGTTCTTTTGTTTTGGTCTTGTGTGTTATTTGTTAATGTTTTGAGGAAATCCAGTTTGAAAGATGATGCAACAGGTATCAAAAAAGATGATGCAATAGATCTAAAAAGATGATGCAACAGGTATCAAAAAGATGATGCAATAGATATCTAAAAGATGATGCAACATATGTACTGAATTGACCCGGCTATCCCCTCCAGAGGCTGCACTCCGTTGACCCACCTATCCCCCCACAGGGGCTGCACTCAGTTGACCCACCCATCCAGGATGCTTATACTACTCAGTGCCTATATAATGTAAGCCCCCCGGTTCCGACGCCTATGGGTGAGTAAGTAAGTATTTTCAATTTTGGGCCCAGAATTAGGGCATACAAAAGCAAATTTCTAACACATATTTCTCATGATAAATCAACTTCTCTTCTTTTAAAACACTTATGAATGAAATTTGGGGAAAAAAATTGTGATAACATTATCATTTTCATTACTCATAAGCCATATAAACTTGTTTCTTTTAGATCTATAAACTTGATAAATTCTTACAGAACGTATTTATGGTCTTTAAAAATGTTTTTCGAAAGTCCTGATATGCTGAACAATCAAATAAAAAATGCATTTCATCTTCTACACAATCAGACTTGCATGCAGATAGTATGGATGATAGGTGATTAGGTGATTAGGTGATGAAGGTACGTGTACATTGCGGCATAAGTAAGGGGGGGGGGGGTCGACGATTGAAAAGAAAAAGTCATCAAGTTTATCATAAAGCTTTGTTGTTAGATTATCATATAAACGTCTTTTTCTAGTAAAATATTCAAATAGCCTAATGGTATCGACATATAAGAACCGAAATAAGCATTGTTAATTGACAATACAGCAAGTGTTTTCTTTTTCATACATAGGCCCTATAAGATTTTTAACATATTCTGCTTTTGTTTTTGCTATGAATACAAGAATAGGTATTTTAATAATTGGACGTAATTGGTGCCCACGTAAATTCCAGTAGATCGTTGAAAGACCTGGTCTCCAAAAACCACATAGATATTGTCAATCAGAAACTCAATGTGTGTTCAATCCGAATGTTTTTAACATTAATGGGTTGTGAGCATATTTCAAGCTCACAAGTCCATTCAAACACTTCTTGAATACTAGTATATTGTTGTAGAATACACCTGAAGTTTCCTTTCACTGCTGTTAATATTTTAGTATGGATCAAAGGGGTTTGATTATATGGAATGAAACGTATGGAGATGATGAACAGTATTTAAGATAAAAAAAATCCATAAAACAATACAAAATAGGAGCAGAGCTAACACGAACCTACCAAAACCTCAGATGTTGATCAGGTGCCATGGATCAGAGGAGTGAGCATCTCCTGCCGACCGGTCACACCCGCCGTGTTTTCGTTGTCATGATCGGGAAAATAACAGGAAAATCCGTCGTCAATTCAGTGTATTTAAATAATGGCCTAACAATTCGTATGAATAACATCAGTCAGCATTTGACACAATGATAAATTGTACTTACTGACAAGGTCGTGATATCGACTAAAGAACTTATGAAATGATGACTTTTAATGAGACTCCTCCGATGCTATTCTTGCTTCATCAACATGTTTGTCAATAATGTACTTCGTTTTAGAAAATGTTCATACGTAGATAATGTTCTTGCGTATTGAATCAACTGAGATATATAAACTGCGTATGCAGGTGATGAAGGTACATGTATATTGCTGCATAAGTAAGGGAAGTTGACGATAGAAAAGTGAAAGTCATCACGTTTATCACAGAGCTTGGTTGTTATATTACCATTAACGTCTTTTTCAAGTAAAATATCCAAACATGAAACAGATGTGTCACACTCTATGGTACCTTTTATCTCAAGCTCACTGGTATATATCCTGTCGGCATAAGAATGGAAATTAGTTCAAAATACCAATTGTTAATTGACAATACGTCGTCTTCTATATATATCTAAATATCAAGATGAAGACCACAACAGGTGTTTTCTTTTTTTCACGTATAAGATTCTGGACAAATTGAACCCTCTTCATACATAATTTTTATTTGTAAGGATTTCTATGACGTTTAGAAATCTAGTAAAGGTATGGTAATTCAAATTCATTTTGATTGTTGGGAATACATGGTTTTTTTTTAAAAAAAGATGACGTATGATTTTGAAGATTTTTTTTCTTTACAAAGGGAGTTACGGTATAAGTTGGATTTCCATATGAAGAATTTAAATTCCAGTTCTAATTTACAATCGAAATATTGAGCCTTTCAAACAAAAACAAAGTTATAACCCCCTTTTCAGCTGGGATCAGCTGATCGTGAAATCTG
Organism: Saccostrea cuccullata; assembly: GCF_032062105.1. NCBI lineage: Eukaryota > Metazoa > Mollusca > Bivalvia > Ostreida > Ostreidae > Saccostrea > Saccostrea cuccullata. The sequence goes on along the minus strand of NW_026927054.1, from coordinate 6,128 downwards.
TTTATTTATTTATTTTTGTAGATCAGATCAGCATCTCAAGAAAGTCTGATAGTGTGCATCCCTTTCATGCGTCATTTATGCAAGTTTTGTTCTGGGAAGGTTTACATTTACTGGAAGTGAAATATACAGAGATAATGAACAATATTCATGCTCAAACATCCATTAAACAATGCAGTTCAGGGGCAGAGCAAACATGGAGCTATAAAACATAAGAGATGGGATCAGGTACCATAGGGTAGAAAGCATCCCTTACCAAACGGTCACACCCGCCGTATGTGTGTGCTCCTTGTCATGATCGGGAAAATCCATCGACAATTCAGTACATACTCACAGTAGATATAAATGGTATGACAATTAGTATGAAAAATGTCCATCAGAATGTGACTAGCTTGTATTTGCTGACAGGATGGATATGCAACCTGGCTCCAGGGTCATAAACCTTACAGGAGCTTACTTTTGATCTCAATCTCAATTTTCCACAACAAACTCTTTTTGTAAAAGATTAGACTGAGACCAAAAGAGAACTCGTCTGAGGTTTTTTTTACCCCACAGCCTATACTCCTAAGGCATTAACCTACTTTTTTCCCTGGAAAACATTGGCTAAAATTTTCTAGTTTTGCTTCTCTCTTATAAAGCTTCTTGGCTCTTTTCTAATCACACTTTAGATAAAATAATCTAAGCAAAGAAAACCCACTTACATGGAAAATGTGTTTTGTAAAGTGTAATTAGAAAAGAACCGAGAAGCTTTACAAGTTAGAAGCAAAAAATCGGAGTAAATTTCCGAGGCTTACATATAATTGTATATAATTAAAAGCAAATCACCACCGACAAGAAAAACTTAAGAAAAAACTACGAAAAACAAGATCAATCAACTGTATCGTCTCCTCTTTTATTTGTTTCTATTCAAAGAGCATAAAAGTATAATCAAAGTTTAGTCCATGTTAGGATTATGTATTGCATTAGTAACACAAACAAACGGACAAAGTTCCTTCTACTCCCATCGTCGAGGGTATCTGAAGAGAGAAATACAAAGAATGGTGTGTATATTAAGTATCAAAATTTTTCACTATTTATTATAGTACTTGTAAACTTATTTGAATTTTTTGATAATTACCATAATCTTCGTTCCTTATCTTTTAAATAAGGATACGGAATAGTATGCAGTCTAAAGATATGCATGCATCAAACAAATTAATATCATCTACACTGCTACATTTACGTTTATGTTTAAAGAATAAACATACATGGTAGATATAGTAAACATTCTAAAAAAAAAATCTTGAGATTTAATCATCAAAGACTTTTACAAGTATCTGTTTGAGTGAAAAAACATAAATAAAAGGCAGAGAAATGATTTTGAGTTTTATTATGTCTCCGAAACCTTGATATATAAGTGAGAAAGCGCCATTCTGTGTATGTGAATAGCATTCAGAGAGTATTAAAAAAAATGACGTTTTTTGAAAACAAGAAGACACGAAGGTAAGAAAGTGATGTATCCTTTATCCTGTATATTTTGTTAGCCTTTCACTTTTCTAAGCTGTGAACAAGAGCTTATCATAAAAGAATGGACACTCAGAAACCATATTCCATCAATCATATTTTTTAAAGAAGCATTTATATAAATATAGTCAAACCTTTCGCATATAAATGCTCGTCTCTGGTTGCAGTCGGCGGACTTCCACTTGGAGCCCGGGGTGAGCTGGACGCAGTTCTTTCTTCTGTTGTTGCCTATTCCCTTCTTAAGAGAACCAGGCACATTTCGATTGGTGCCGATGAATCGGAGGACGTTTTCTTGAATTATATCATTGGCTGCTATCCATATATTGCCGGCTTAAAAAATAAGTATTTTATAAAGCCTTTTTCTAAAAAGTGCCAGATTTACTCAATAATAATAGTTTTAAAAACCACCAACCTGATTAAAGAATTTACAGAAAATATGCTTTTGGGGTTAAGAATAACGATATCTTTTTTTTTTTATACCAGAATGAATTTTATTAATAACTAAATGAAATGCAAAGTCCTTTCTGACAAACATAAACCTATTCTTTATAAAATCCACATCATTAAAATGTAAATCTATAGACATACCTAGTTTTCGCTTTTTTGCTAATGCCACCACATCTCTGTTCTTTTTTCCATTTCGAATTTCAACAAGACGTGCTCCTTCCACGAAGCAGAAGATCTAAGGGTTGTTGTTTTTTTTAATACAATATTTTTTTTAATATTAGTTTGTTGACATATATTGAAAAAAAAAATCAATGAATTTAGACCCACATGGATGAAATTAACTATCATTGATTAATCTTATCCACCTTGAAAAAAGTAATATCTAAACTAACTTTCTTTTTTAGACCAAGAACATAGTGAGGTAACATACCGCTGCTTCTGGCCAAGTGAACTTCTGATGAAACACTGCATAGCATCCAGTCCGTGTCTTCACATAACCGCGTCCTCGAGGGCATCGCTCTAGGACAGAGAAACAAGGGATGCTTAATCCTTCTAGGCACCTGATCCCACCTCTGGAAATTCAGCGGGTTCGTGTTTACGCCCTGTTCACAGATTTGTTTTCTTTGTGTTTTTTTAATGCGATCAATCACTGCTCGTTACCTTCACCTTTTTCATTCATATCCAGGTAAATTTGAAAGCAGTAATTTCTATTTCTTATACCTTGCGTATGAGGTTAAATAGTAAAATTTATATTTGAACATACATGTATTTAATGTTCCAACACGCGGACATATAAAAATATATAATAATCACACGCATATTTCTCCATTCAAAGACAGTCGATTTAGTTTAATATATATATATATATATATATATATATATATATATATATATATATATATATATATATATATATAGTTATAAATTTGAAGGTCTTAAGGTTCTTAAAGTTACCTCTTCTTCTTCCTCTCTTCCCTTTTTTTCTTTCGTAACGACTGTAAAGTCGAACATTTGAGGCCTTTTTGCATACCAGTCGTTGTTTTATGCCCGCCAATTTCCTAAACTTTCTAAATAAGTTTCTTATCCTATTCGCCTTAGGTAGTCTAAAGCAGGTACATTTCTTTGTTTTATTCTGAAAAAAATATCCCAACATTCTGAAGTTACATGTTCGAGAAGTATTGTCAAGGTTAGAGATTGACAAAAGACTCCCATTCAATTAGTAGTAGACAGCTTTTAAAAATGAATTATATGTTTCATACTTTATACCAATTTTCGCCTTAAATAACCCTTGTATGAAATCATTATTATGTTTATTGAATAAGCATATGTTCCCCGACCGTACCCATTCCCAAATAAGATGTATATGTCTGTTGAATAGGTCGGCTTATGTAAAATTTGCTGAACATATCCTATCAACAAAAATCTTTTCGTAGAGTAGAGATTCATATGAACATAAGTTGGTCATAAGTTAGATATGGTGTTCATTTTATATTGTAAACAACTAAACACATAATTGCATTCTTTACACGTGTATTACTCTAACAGCTTTCATTTTGTCTCGTGTTTTAACAACGTAATAATAACCTAAAAAGGCACATGGCTATCAAATTTAGCTTAAGATTGTACAAAGATATACATGCAATACATAAACTAGAGACCATATTTTTCTCCTATGAACAATTGCTTTGTTGGATTAATGGAAAGTCATATGTAAAAAAAAAAAAAATTACCTGTATTGCATAATAGCTGAATTTTTTCATTTTCTTCAAGCATTTGCGGTAGCACTGTTTTCGGTTGCTTACTCTGCCAACTTTGACTTTGCGCTTAAAGGCACCAAAGACTGCTTTCGCTTGAAAGCAACCTGAAAGAAAAGGTGTAAGCTGTTAATTAAATGAAAAAGTAGTGAATATTTAAATAATTTTTAAGTGTTTGAAGACGTATACCGGGTATTTAAATAAACATGGTTTATTTATGTCACTATCTTTTTGAAACTAGTGGCCGTGGTTTGCGAGGATGATGCTAAAGCAGATCTATCATTTGTATTTTATAAACGACATACATGTAATATATTAGTAAAAAAACGAAACCACGTATTTTTTACTGATGTAAACGAATTGGGTGTCTTGTTGCTAGCGTTACTTTAGATTTTATAACTTAATCCCCGGTTTAATTTTTTTTCCATATAATTCAGTGTGTTTATCAATTTGAGTTTTCCGATCAACAATCAATAGTAAACTTTTTGTTTTTGTATTACATACTAAATAATATCAAGCAATTCAGCAAATTTATCAAATACCCCAAATCTTTTTAGTTGATAATTTGTTAGTCTGTCCCCATAAATTACACGTAGCAAACTTGTGAGTTGTTTGCGTATACAGTGGACATTCAGATGTCCGGACGCTTTTACATGTAAATACTAGTATACATGTACATGTATGATCTTTATACACATATTTCTCCGATCAAAGACGGCAGATTTGGTTTTATCAGTACTGTGAAATTAAGTTGAACCTTGTCATAAAAGTGTCTGAACTAAATAAAAAATATGAGTAGCTCAGAAGGTGATAGGTTTGCCTATTAACAAGAAATACTGAATTTTAAATTCACCACACAAAAAAAGGTCAAGTATGTCTGTTCACAACTATTTGGTATAGTCACATACAGGGATACGTTTGTCCCCTTTTTGTTAGAATTTTGAAAATAATGGTCTTAAAGTTACCTCTCCTTCTTCCTTTCTTTCCTCTGGACTTTATCTTCCTTCTAGCTCCTTTCCTCCTCTTTTCTGTTTCGGAGCGACTGTAAAGTCGTAAATTTGAGGCCCTTTTACATATCTGTCGTTGCTTTCTGCCCGCCAATTTCCCAAACTTTTTGAATAAGTTTCTTAACTTATTCCCCTTAGGTAGTCTAAAGCAGGTACATTTCTTGGTTTTATTCTGAAAAAAAATACCCCAACATTCTGAACTTAAAAGTTGGAGAAGATTTAGATTGACGAAAGACAATGAAAGATATGTTCATTACTTCATAGATACAAATTTTAGCATTAAACTACCTTTGTATACAATCATAATAATGTTTGTTGAAAACGTATTTCTTCCCCAACCCACCCACCGCAATAAAGATATAGTTAGTTATAAAGCTTCAGAAGATAGAATGAAAGGCCTAAAGCTTTACTTGAGTTTTTCGTATTTTTCTTCTTTATTTTAAGTTAAGTGTACATGTATATATTTTGTAATATTTGTACACAAAAATTGTCAACAAGTTTGGTAGAAATTCATATGAACGTATGTTGGCCATAAGTAAAAATATAGTGTTCATCTTATATCGTAAACATACTTGTATGTTGCATTCTTTACCCTATGTATTACTCTAACATTTATTTTCTCTCCTGTTTTAACAATGTAATAATACCTTAAAAACACATGGCTATCAACTTCATCCTAAGATTGTACAAAGTCATAATGCATAAACTAGAGACGATATTTTTCTCCCATGAACGATTGCTTTGTTAGGATAAAATTATATATTAAAAAATTACCTGTAATGCATAATAGCTGAATTTTTTCATTCTCTTCAAGCATTTGCGGTAGCACTGTTTTCGGTTGCTTGCTCTGCCAACTTTGACTCTACGCTTAAAGGCACCAAAAACTGCTTTCGCTTGAAAGCAACCTGAAAGAAAAGGTATAAGCTGTTAATAAAATGAAAAAGTAGTGAATATTTAAAATAATTTTTAAGTGTTTGAAGACGTATACCGGGTATCTAAATAAACATGGTTTATTTATGTCATTATCTTTTTGGAACCAGTGGCCGTGGTTTGCGAGGATGATGTTAAAGCAGATATATCATTTGTATTATATAAACGACATACATATACCGTATAAGCAGAAATTTTAGCGAGGATTTAATTTTGGCATTATCAGCGAGGGTGGTGAGATCGCTAAAATTTAATTTCGCTAAAAATTGTGTTTTATTTGTAAAAGCTTCTTTAGTGAACATTTTAAAATCGCTAAAATTGGATATCGCTAAAAATGAATTATCAGTTTTTAAGGACAAATCGCTACATTTGCGTCTCGCTAAAATTTCCACTTATACGGTAATATATTAGTAAAAAACGAAACCACGTATTTTTACTGATGTAAACGAACTGGGTGTCTTGTTGCTAGCGTTACTTTGGATTTTATAAC
>NW_026927053.1:0-29477 GCF_032062105.1 Saccostrea cuccullata | reverse complement strand
ACTAGTAACACTCCAGCACACACAAAATCCCTACGATACTTTCTTTTTCAATGTTGTTGGTAGTCCGCGTCCATGTCGCAGTGGTTAGAGAGCGTCTGTTCTAGAGTCGCCAAATAAGGAGTTGATCCATTCGTCGCGGGTTCGAATCCCACTGGGACGTAAGGACCATTTGAACCGAGGTCCCGTATTGCAGTAGGTACTGGCACGAAAATTAAGATCCCTCACTGCTCAATAGCTGTAAGCGCCGAGTATAAGACAAAATTTGCAGCTCTCCACCAGCAAGTCGTGCCGTTTCAAAACGAGTAAAAAATTCTCTAGAGCGACGTTAAACAACATATAAATCAATCTTCAATGTTTTATTAGTGTTTACGATCGCGCGTTTACATGGGCGAGTATCATTATGAATAAAATTTGTACTAGTAATTCACTGAAGCAAAAGCTGGTAAATAGGATAAGCCTCAAACACTTGCAGGTGTATTATTGATTACGGGTACATAGTTATTTACATTCTGAGAGAAACTTATTGTACGCCAATGAGAGATAATCTCTCGTGGTATGCCAGGTTCATTCACGGCCACGTCGTCACGAATCTGCTACTCTGCAGTTTGGTCCTTTTCTGTCGTTGAATTGCATGTCGTTCGAGGTGTGCACATCTAAACCCTTAATTTGTTTACTCTGCAGATGATTTCCTAAAGGTCCATCCTTATGCATTTTAAAAGTGTTGAATGTATTGCATTATAGATGACTGAGAAACTCTCATCGACTGATGCGGGAGCCTGAAGTATTGTTTTGGAATGCATTATATTTACTCAGTGCTGAAGTCCGTTTAGATATGTGTTTGACTGAGAAGAAATAGACAGATAGCATTAGTCAGGTGATACACAAGAGGAAATAATTAACTTTATTGGTTCAGTGCATGAATTAAGTTATTGTTAGCATAGAGGGTTAAACATCGTATTCATCAACCTTCAGCCACACGGCCTTCATCGCCTATTACTAGCCTTTGATATTCGTGTTAATCTACAAATATATATTTTAACAAAGGATATCATTTAGTCTGATTTAAATACTGCATTAATAAGGTATGTAAAACTTGGTTAATATTTAGTTTTAAACATTTCAATTTATGTCTTCGCTACATTAATGAAAAGTATAGACCATGTAGACTGTATTTAAAATTACTAATATTTAAAACATAAGTTCTTTGTATTTACTTAAACAATAACATCGAAGACTGTTAACAGTGCAGTTGAGTCCAATTTTAAGTAATAGGATAGATTTTACTTACATTATGTATCCAAGTCAAAGATAGATGGTGTGCGCTATTGATATACTATAAATTTATTGTTAGTTGGTTGACTTTTACCTTTATATAAAAAGAATATATTATTCAACCAAACAGTTAATTACACGTAAACAAATATATCGAGATGAGCAGTCGCAGAGTCATTTCATTATTGTATACCATGTGTAATTAAATTGTTATGTGCATGATGTGGCTAAGTAAATTAATTAAATTAATGCCCAGAAAGAAAAGAGATGATAATAAATTTAATATAAACATAAGTTTGATTAATGTCCAATACTAGTATCTATCGAGCATTGTTGAAGGTGAACTCTTTTATTCAGCATATAGGGTAATTTTGAAAAATGAAATATACACATAACGTTCATACATAGAGTGTGTATTTTATTTCGATTTTTACAGATCTAGTTCTATGAGGCTTCAATAAAACGTGATGTACTGGTTGCTGCCAATCCCACTAAGGTAAATGTTCAGATAATAGGGGTTTTAATACCCTACAGCACCTTCCGGTATTTTCTATGTAATCCTTACGCTTTTACAAGTTAGTGTGAATATCCAATGGATAAGTCGGCGGAGAAAATACACAGGGGGAAAGATACATAATCAAGAGAGTTTGTATTCATCTTATCTTGAAAGAACATTAGTGTGTTTACAGAATCAATACCTCACCATCTGTGCTACTTAGAGAATATATTCAAATCTGCAGTTCAACCATGTTAACCATTCGCTTCTCAACGGAAGTACAAATACAAATTATCAATATAGTTTAATATTTAACTCAAATAAAAAGCTACAGGTCATATCTGTAGTGACACACACATATATGATCGCAATTCATTTGACAGATTTTCGTTCATTCATAAACCGTCTAAATTCATTATTGTGTGCCCAAACAGTATGGAAATAGGAAGCTGAAATACGACGATAACAATTTATTAACAATGAGGACAGGCTCTGCTTTGTAGCGGACGAGAGCGTTGTCCAGTGTCAATGTCTTGAACAGTCGATAACTGATTCAAACAAAATGTACAAAGCAGCAATTTATTATTTAAACTCAGCAGAAAACACGTATAATTGATTCAATAAGTCTCGGAAAAAATATTTCCCCATAAATTACCATAATAACGAAGCTTTTATCACATATATTTTTGCACCCTCACATTAAGGAAATCCGATCCTCAGCCAGAAAGAATAACTCCAAAAATTAATATTTAATTTTAAATGCATCAAAATGAAGCTTGAAAATGAAATTTTTTTATGCAACAATTTTTATCTTATTCATCTTTATATGATTCAAGGTCTTTGGAAGTATTAGAAACAAGAGGCCCAAGGGCCTTATAGGTCACCTGAGCATCATGCAACAACTTTCCAACGATTGAATTTGGTTTATGTTCTAAACTAGACATCATGACATTCCCAATTTTGAAAGAGACACCATTGCTAATCATAACTACCGGGAATACACTTAGCATGTTTGTTTTGGTTACTTAATATCCATAGACAGAGTAGGGGAACAAAATAATGCATTCAACTAATCAGTAATATTCAGCAATAATCAGTAGTGCCACTTCCACACATGAACCCCTGACTCTTGGTCCACACTTTTCACAATTTTGGAAAAGGCACCCTTGCTTATCAATAATGTTTGATTAATGCAAAGGAGCAGATATCAAACAATTAATTCATTTTCAGTACATAAGTAGACCTCCCTCTATGGTACCCCTGACCCAGGGGCCTTGAAATCCACAATTCAGAAAGAATGGTGCTTGTTCATCATAGCTATATATTAGGTAGTTCATCTGCTAAATACCCAGGAGCGGAGAATATTCAAATATTTAATGTATTTTCACCATATAATCAATAGAGCCCCACCCTAAGACCAGAACCCCTGACCCTGGGGCCATAAAATTCACAAACAGAGAAGAAGATTTTCAAAGAATGAATGTATTTTCACTCTTTAATCAATAAATTAAAGCCCCGCCCTAACACCAGAATCCCTGACCCCGGGACCATAACATTCACAATTTTGGAAGAGGCCTTCTTCCTCATCATAACTCTGTACTTAGTTAATTTATTTAATTCCAAGGAGCAGAGAAGAAGATTTTTAAAGAAATACTGTAAACCAATTATTATACGCGTCATTTTTAATTCGCGACTGACCGCTAGAGAACTAATCCGCGACGATTTATTTCCGCGAACAAGTGGTCATATTTTTTTTTTATTTCCACATATAATTGTGGTATCAAATTAAAAATTTTTATCCGCCCATAAACTAGGTAAAATGCTACCGTGAGTACTGCTTACGCATTATCATTCAAGACATTCTGTGCATTGCGTCCGTTTAAAATCTTATATCCGCACCTAAAGTAGGTAAAATGTTACCATGAGTATACTTCTTACGCATTATTCACGACGCTCGAATGAAAATCAGGAAAAAATCGAGGAAATTAAAGTTGATTTCAAACTCTCGTGTGTAAAAGTACCTCATGCTAATTGGGTAATTGACGCTTTACAAGATCTACATAGCCAAAGGGCAATTATTATAAATGGTTGGGACAGAGCAGGACTGGGCCATAATTAGTCGTAATTAACCAGGCTATCTCTAACTCGTCTGTGACAATAATGAACAATAATAACACAAGCTGAAACAATTATTGACGTTTTAATCATTTTTAGACAAATAGTTTTAGATTTGCCATTCGTTTATATCTTTTTTCTGAATGTTTGTAATTAAATTTCAACTGCTTCTAGAACACTAGAGTTCTTCCGTGATTACTTGTTGAACCGTCGGGATCGGTATTCAAAAAAGGGTAAATAACTCTAATCATAACAACTGGTTCGCGACGATAAATATCCGCGAGCAGAGGTTACTCGCGGAACTCGCGGATATTTATCGCACGCGTATAATACTTGGTTTACAGTAATGCATTTTCAATATAAAAAATGCCCTAGCACTAGAACCCCTGACCCTGGGGCCATGAATTTCACAATTTTGGTAGAGGACTCAATGGTCATTATATTCATGTTAACAGTTTGACTGCTTGATGTCCAGGTAAAAGAAGATCTTTAAAGATTGCATTAATTTTAGTGGTTTTGGCCCCATCCCTCAGGCCCCAGGGGGACAGGGACCATGAAATTCTCAATTTTTGTTCCACTTCACCCATAGATGCTTTATGCAAAATTTGGTGGAAATTGGTTGAGTGGTTGCAGAGAAGAAACTAAAAATGTTTAAAAGTTTACGACCGATTGACAACGAACGTCGAACGACGTACACATGGACGAAAATAGATAGCAAAAGGTCACCTGAGTGACTCAGGTGACCTGAAAAAGGTCTTATAAAAGTTAACATTTGTACCCTGAAAGGAAAAAATATGATATAGTTTTAGAGAAAGAAGATTTTCTTAAATCCAGCCTTAGATACCCCATTGCTTATTAGCATGATATGAAATAGGAAGTGATTTATTGTGTCTTCCAATGATAGCAAAAGCCTTTTACACTATGTATTATAGAATACATGACAGAAATAGAAGACAAAAATACCTTAAGTATAAAAATCATGACAATTTCTCTGATTCTGAATGGCTGGATACCTATCATTTTTCAACCTAAAATATATTTGTTGATCAATTTGCAATTAGAAAATGCATGGCTGATACTTCAATTCGCTTTTTCTGAAAAAATATTGGAGATTTGACAAAATCCCCTATATAATATGATAAACTTTAATCTCTAACTTTAAAGAAATACTGTGGATAAATTTAAATAAGTTTGTGGATTCAGAGATACTTTAGTGAGTATTTTTGATTACTTAACTGTTAATTTTATAAACCTGAGGATCTGACTACCTTAATATACTTGGATGGTGGAAGAGGGAGCTAATTATGCTAAATATTTTCTAGGGAAAAGCTAAGCTTCAAAATATGAAGTAAAACATCAAGATTGTTTTTATTCACATTTCCTGAAAGTATATTGAAGATTTACTGATCTCTCCCATATCATACGATTATCTAAGGTGAATTTTGAAGAACTATCATGGGTGTATACACATGACTTAGAGAATTCAGAGACTTTTTTATAAGTATTTTTAATTATTCAATTCCTGATTTTCAGAACCTGAGGATCGGACTACCTATAAGCTAAAAGATTCATTTAAAACAGTGTGATATCATCTTTAAGTTTGTTATTTTAAAGGTGCATTAACACACATTTGAAGTTAATATTTTCTGTATAATATCACATTTTAATAGCATTTCTCAGGAAAATAAATTAAAATGGTTTCATCTTAAAGTTATTGACACTTAAATTTTTGGATGGGTTTGATTGACACATCCTTGGACTTTTACAGTTTTGAATGTTGTTCTTAATAGTTTAAAAAAGTGGCAGTCTTGTTACTTATTAATGGAAAATATTAATACTTTAATCCAGAAAAATAATTATAATCAGAGTAGAAATGTCCGAAAGCAAAATCCCTTCACAAGTATTGTCAGTTGGCGCTTAGAATTGTTTACATAGTTTAGCAAATTGAACACATCCGTGAGATTTACATACATGTAATTTTTAGCTCTACTGGTCAGAGACCAGAAGAGCTTATGCGACAGTAATGCGTCCGGCGTCCGTCCGTCTGTCTGTCTGTCTGTCTGTCTGTCCGTCTGTCTGTCCGTCTGTCTGTAAACAATTTTCAAAACGCTACTCCTCCTACAATTTTAGTCTGATTTCAATATAACTTGGCACACAAGTAGACTACACTAAGATACATAGAATAGTGCATCGGTTTTTGATTTCGATGAACGGTGTTGCCATGGTTACTAAAAATAGAATTTTCTGTGAAATTCCTTTAAAACGCTACTCCTTCCACAGTTTTGGTCTGATTTCAATATAACTTGGCAAACTAGTAGACCACACTAAGATACATAAAATAGTGCATCGGTTTTTGATTTCGATGAACGGTGTTGCCATGGTTACTAAAAATAGAATTTTCTGTGAAATTCCTTTAAAACGCTACTCCTTCTACAGTTTTGGTCTGATTTCAATATAACTTGGCACACAAGTAGACTACACTAAGATACATAGAATAGTGCATCGGTTTTTAATTTCGATGAACGGTGTTGCCATGGTTACTAAAAATAGAATTTTCTGTGAAATTCCTTAAAAACGCTACTCCTTCTACAGTTCTAGTTTGATTTCAATATAACTTGGCACACAAGTAGACTACACTAAGATACATAGAATAGTGCATCGGTTTTTAATTTCGATGAACGATGTTGTAATGGTTACTAAAAATAGAATTTTTCTGTGAAATTCCTTAAAAACGCTACTTCTTCTACAGTTTTGGTCTGATTTCAATATAACTTGGCACACAAGTAGACTACACTAAGATACATAGAATAGTGCATCGGTTTTTAATTTCGATGAACGATGTTGCCATGGTTACTAAAAATAGAATTTTCTGTGAAATTCTTTAAAAACGCTACTCCTTCTACAGTTTTGGTCTGATTTCAGTATAACTTGGCACACAAGTAGACTACCCTAAGATACATAGAATAGTGCATCGGTTTCTGATTTCGATGAACGGTGTTACCATGGTTACTAAAAATAGAATTTTCTGTGAAATTCCTTAAAAACGCTACTCCTTCTACAGTTCTAGCTTGATTTCAAAATAAGTTGGCACACAAGTAGACTACACAAAGATACATAAAATAGTGCAATGGTTTTTGATAAGTACATACCAGTAGAGCTACAGTCTCGACAGAGACTTCTGGTTGTAAAAATGGCACGAGTTCTGTTATTTTTAAGGTTTACGAGTAGGTTCAATTGTTAAAGTCTGCTCACCACAACTGCACGGACTGACAATATACTGCGTTTTGCTTTCGAACATTTCTACTCGGAGTTTCCTGTATTAAAAATTTTATATTTTCATTAATACACAACAAGATGGCCACTTTTAATAAGTATTAAGAATACAATTTCAAATTTGTGAAAGTGCAAGGATTTGTCAATCAAACCCATCCAAAATTTTAAGTTTCAATAACTTTAAGATTAGATAAGATGTTTAATATATTTTCGTGTGAAATGCTATTGCAATATATGAGTCGTGATATTATACAGAAAATTTGAGAAAAATATTAACTTCAAATCTGTGTCTATGCACCTTTAATACTGTAAATTAAAAATCACATATTTTCGTGGGATCAAAATTTCGTGATTTGAGTAAAAACTCATGTTTGGGATTTGAATTCGTGGATAAAGAATTGTTGAGTTGTTACGTATGTAACATTTTACATTTCGTGGTGGACATGAAATTGTGGGTCTCGTCATACCTCTAAAACAACAAAAATTAACCCCCATAAAAATTTGTGATTTTGCAGAACTCCATTTCTTGCAAAACACAACACAAATAAATACAACATTCACCTGACACAGTTCAATAAGTACACATTGCATACCTAATTCAATGAATGAGAAAAAGGTCTAAAAGAGTACATTATGAACACTATAAAATAAATGTTTTTAGTAGGTTATAAGCCTCAGACTGTACATTATGTGAGAAAAAAGAACTATAATTGGACCTAACGGTCCTACAACCTTTCTTTCTTCTCACAGAATGGAGTTTGGCCTGTTACTTTTACATAAATAATGTACACGATACAGTGTTCAGTTATGTCCCCATGAGGAGTGATTAGAGAGAGAGGTATAAACATGTTATCACAGTCAGTCCTATTTAATGCAAAATGTAAATGACACCTTATCATGAAGTTTTGGATACTAATATGAAAAATTGAATTTGAAATAGACATTAACCGATTCATTTGATACTCTGGGCAATGCTAGCAAACAGGTTCACTTACTTATAGAATGGCCAATAACATTATTAAATAATCCAAATGCTCTCGAGAAAATTTACCTATTGACAGATTTTATAAATTAATCATTTATCATATTTATTACAAGCTGATCAGCAATTAATGTGAAGTATATTCTCTCTCTGAGCATCTCTAATGTATTGGAAAGGCAATTAGTATCCGTTAGATGGTACCGTGAGGACACCCCTATGAGATTTATTATGTACAAAACATGCGCAGAAAACCAATGATTCGCTCTGATAGTACTACTTAAAGAGGAAAATAGAGAGAGGAGTATAACATAAAAGACGAAGTTAATTCACCTTTCCCGCATTTTATTCAAAGCAAGTTAACCGTACGGTGAATTCTAGCTAAGTTACACTTGTAACATACTTTTGTGTGTCTTGGTTGAAGGTGATTGCATCATGTCTATGGATAGACCGTTTTTAGTGGTAGTGTGTTTACTTCAGGTAGTGGGATCCAGCAACGTCAGTCAGAGGTAAGGACATACAAATTAACAAACAAACAGGGTAAAACATTTTAAAAAAAAAAAGACAAAGTACACTTAGCTTTAGTCACTCAAGTCACAGTTTTACTAGTAGTTCACTCATCCCACCGTGGTAAGGAAATAATTTGCATAAATGATAGATGTCTTCATGTAGATATATACAATTATGGATACACGAGCGGTTGTATTGTTTGCTCCTATCAACACCATATAATTATTCACGAATGATTGAATGAAAATTTTATTGAAAGTCTCTTGTTTGGAATGACATGGATACGAACAGTGATTCTCTATTTTCACAGTCAACAGTTTAATCAGATGCAATTAAGCAACTGCACTTACTATAGGCACTGATCAAATGATTACAATTACTGTTGTCGCATGGCGCAGTTTAGAGCGTCTGCCCTAGAGTCGCCAAGTAAGGAGTTGATCCTTTCGTCGCGGGTTCGAATCCCACTGTGGAACATGAGGTCGATCCTTCGGATAAGACCGTATTAATCGAGGTCCCTTGTCGCAGTAGGTGTTGGAAAAAAAGACACCCCCCCCCCTCCACTGCTCAATGGGCATAAGTACCAATAATAGGACGTGGACGTCTCCATATGTGTGAAAAAAAGTTAACAACAAATTTTCTGTTACGGCTTATTATTCTTGAAAAAAAAAATAAGGAAATGGTACAGATATTCTTATCCGACCTCGGGGTAAGTTTCAGCAAAATATGAAATCACTCCAAGATGTATAATGCCATGCACATTTCTGTACCCATTCTGTCTAAATAAATATATTCGAACATCTTACAAAATGTAAAGGTGTTGATTTTATACCAACTACAAATTTAAGGCGAGCATAATTATGAAAGTTTGTTGATTAGAAAAATCACGATATTTCCAGGTATATTAGAAACGTTTGGCTTCTAAAGAACAAAAAGCCGAAAGAGTTGTTTTTATCACACTAGAAATACTACTTTTGCCCGTTACAGGAATGCTTGAACATTCAGTAGGAAGTTTGGTTTACAGGGCCATTGTTGCACTCATTTTAGTTTACAAATTCAAAATAGGGCTCATTGACATCTAAGAATTGGAAGAAAATATCTGTGATATTGATTATAGTATCGGTTTTCTTCACATTTTATTTATGAATTCCACATGTTCCAGTATGCACTGTCCGATTTTCCTTACTTTAATTTACCCGACTCAATTGTTTGCATTACAAAGGAACACTCGAGTTGAATTTCAAATCTCGAGAATGTGAAATATGTAGAAAAGACTTGTCAACTATACTGTAGTTTTAGTGAACTGAGACTCAAACAAGGTATTACCTTTTGGACATTACAGAATTTTGGAAGGCAGCAATTTATTCTGGCAAACGAACAGACTGTTTTCTTTTTCTTGGCCGTCTGGACACACATTAATGCTATGTATCATAATGGTATACAGTTGTGACATTTCTTGAAAGCTGAACATACAAGAAAAGGAATTTACAGTCATTCTCCGACAACAGATAAATAAACACAATGGAAGACATGTGGCAATTTCGTGGCGTTTTTTTTTTTTTTTTTTGCTTCATTCTATCATCTGGTCAAAATTTCTGTTTATTGAAAACACGATTAAAAGTAGGAGCTGCGCCTACAATACCCGAATATTTACATTTTCAGAGATATAATAAACTATTATATAATATTGTTTTTCATATATTGGAAACATTAAATGTAATCGTTTTGGAAAACACCATCTCTGGTCATATTTGAGATTGATAGAGCAAGGTTTCTTTGTTCTAATAATGAATGTAAACTAAAGGAGAAAATTCATAGTCCCCTATTTTCGTTTAATAACTTCACAAATAACTGTTTTTCATTAGAACCATATCTTGAATAATTTTTTATCTTCATTTTTCTGGAAATGCTAGTTTCACCTTAACTTTCTTTAAAACTTTATATATTCTCTTTTAATACCTACAGCAGAAGAATGTAAAGTCAGGGGTGTATGCATCTTAAATGCTATGTTGATCTGATTTCAGTAAATTATTGTTATTTTATTTTTCAATATTGCCAAGGCTACGTAATCGTAGTTCTGGCCAACACTTTACATCCTTTATTGTAATGGCAGCATTGGTTTTATCAATGCCAGCTTCACGTAAAAAAAGAAAATCACATTGTATTAATATTGGCATTTGATTTCTATCTTTCAGACACGAGTTTTTTGATGTCATTCTTAACGAAGACTACGATCCCCGGGTGCCCCCGTTACTTAAAGGTTTGGCATAATTTTATGACATAAAAACATTAACATTTTTACAAGTATTCTCTGAGGAAGACGAAAAGTAGATCAATGTTAGTTATACAAGGCTAAGTTTACAAAAACATAGTAAATTTACAGCTCCAATATAGGATTACGACGGAAGAGGTTCACATATCACAGAAGTGCAATTTTATTCAAAGCTGCTCTACTCATTGGGATTTCACGGAGAATTAAATAAAATGTTTTTGTCGAATGTGACGTTAATTATTTCTGTTCTACCAGGAAATCAAGTTCTTTGCAATAAAGCCAACACAAAGTGGTTTCTCCACTTAATATAAAAATCAATGAACATTATAGGTGTACATACATGATAAAGCAAACTCAAGTCGACAGAATCATAAAATTTAAAATGGATGTGTCGTAGAATAAATTGAAATGAAATTTGCCAAGTTTCATTAGCACTTATCTTGCCAAAACATGCATCAATCCATTTTTTCAGTAAAAAGATATCGATGTATTCAAATTAAGTTTTGTTTTTTCTCTAAACTTTAATTAGCTAATGGACGTAAACAACCTATCTCCTAAATTTGAAGTTTTGTGCAATTTTCTGTTGCATTAGTTTTGACTGTAGCAGACGGTTGTTCAATCATTTTTCTTCTAAAACGCATACATGTCAGTAATCAGATGATGCACTTCAGATATCAAGGGAAATACTTATAATTTTTTAATTAACAAATTTCCATTACACTAGTTTAGTCTGCTGTATTTCAAAGGCATTTTAAATTATGAGGGCATTTTCAATTGTCAAGTTGGCTTTTACATTTTTTTTGACGACACCGACAATTTTAGAAAGAAATAATTAAGTGAGTTATACCAATTTAATTAAGCAGTACAAACAGCAATAGTTTATACATTTAAATCACTACTAGACGAAAAAAGTGCTGAGAATCCCAAATTTTACTGATAAAGTTTGATAATTACTGATACTGTGCTGTTGTTGCTGATAAATACTGATATCTACTGTGTTTTTTACTGTTGTTGCTGATATTTTTTGTTGTTTCTGATAAATACTGATAATTACTGTCGTCTTTTACTGTTGAGTCTGATAAATACTGATAAATATTGTTGAGGTACTGTCGTTGCTGAGAATTGCTGATAATTTTGTGATTAATATATCCTACTGTTGAGGTACTGTCGATGCTGAGATTTACTGATAATTACTGTGGTCATTGTTTTTAACCTGGTAATTGGTTTAAATTAAAACAGAGGGCTATAAAACCTTCAATTATTACTTTCTTTTACTTGAATTATCATGACAAAATTTTCATATCTCTTTAAATGTCCTGCTTGTGACAAAATTACATGACTGTGTGTATGTATGCTGATCTCAATTTCTACATTACGTTTGTGAAAATTTTGACAATAATCAAATGAATTATTAATAGAATGAATATATAGAAATAGAATTAATAAAAAAAATTAACTGCAGAAAAAAATGGAATTTTACTTTTGCATAAGATCTTATTGAAAAATAAACTGTAAATAAAAAGAAAATTATGCTATCTAAAAAAGATCCATCGCCGCCTTTCCCGACTCCAAGAAAATTATGTAGGGAGATCGGTGATCTTTTTTTTCAATAATAAGAAAAAAAGTTCTTAATGGATAGAAAAAAAAAATCGGGATAAAGAAAAGTTTCCTGCAGGTTAGAAAAGTTGAATTTGTTCCGTTTTCACCACGTCAACTGGTCGAGTTTGGACAACATTTTGTTTTTGAAGTCCTTTTTTTCTCGAAAACAATTAAATTTATCTTGTTAAATGTTCAGTTTTCTGGTCTCTTTTTGTCAAAATATTTGAAAATTTGCTCGAAAATTAGAAATTTTATCCCTTTTAAAAGTAACTAAGAGGTGAAAACAGGTTTGAATATGTTCAATCTGTGGGCACTGATTTTAATTAATAGTTTATTTATTTATTCATTTATTTTAATGTTATGTAGAGGTTTGTAGATCGTCCAAGAATTAAACTCCTCCACATGTACATATGTACAAGTACACACTGTATGCATGTGCAACTGGCAAATGGGGCGAGCTGATTAAAAATTAGAGGTTAATTAAGAATCCCTAGTGCAAAGGTACATGTGTTAAGTTTGTCTCTTAAAATTTAAATACAAAATCATTTTTTATTTCATCAGTTTTGAAATCTCATTATTTTTTTTTTAATTTGAGTTTATGGAATGGGAAATAAGAACTGAAATGAGACTTAATTTAATATGTTACTATTAGTTTATGATCAAATTGATCGATTTTAATTTTGCATGGTAAAAAGTTGAAAGGAAAACACCTTTAAATTGATTTAAATTGATCAGAAATTGGTGATCGACCTGTGATTTGGCTGTATTGTGTACATGTCTTCAGCCCCGGGGTAGATCGGGGTACAACTTGTATATTCCATGCAAATTGTAGTGGTCAGCGTAACAATGGGCACTAATTACCTATTGTTCTTCGTCTGCGGCACCGGTGTTATCAATAAACAAACTACCTACACTGTACATGTACTCGCTACTTTAGAACAATCTTAAAGTTTATGGTCGCACGAAAAAAAAAATTCGAAAACAATTAAATTTATCTTGTTAAATGTTCAGTTTTCTGGTCTCTTTTTGTCAAAATATTTGAAAATTTGCTCGAAAATTAGAAATTTTATCCCTTTTAAAAGTAACTAAGAGGTGAAAACAGGTTTGAATATGTTCAATCTGTGGGCACTGATTTTAATTAATAGTTTATTTATTTATTCATTTATTTTAATGTTATGTAGAGGTTTGTAGATCGTCCAAGAATTAAACTCCTCCACATGTACATATGTACAAGTACACACTGTATGCATGTGCAACCGGCAAATGGGGCGAGCTGATTAAAAATTAGAGGTTAATTAAGAATCCCTAGTGCAAAGGTACATGTGTTAAGTTTGTCTCTTAAAATTTAAATACAAAATCATTTTTTATTTCATCAGTTTTGAAATCTCATTATTTTTTTTTTAATTTGAGTTTATGGAATGGGAAATAAGAACTGAAATGAGACTTAATTTAATATGTTACTATTAGTTTATGATCAAATTGATCGATTTTAATTTTGCATGGTAAAAAGTTGAAAGGAAAACACCTTTAAATTGATTTAAATTGATCAGAAATTGGTGATCGACCTGTGATTTGGCTGTATTGTGTACATGTCTTCAGCCCCGGGGTAGATCGGGTACAACTTGTATATTCCATGCAAATTGTAGTGGTCAGCGTAACAATGGGCACTAATTACCTATTGTTCTTCGTCTGCGGCACCGGTGTTATCAATAAACAAACTACCTACACTGTACATGTACTCGCTACTTTAGAACAATCTTAAAGTTTATGGTCGCACGAAAAAAAAAATTCCGTAATATTGAATTTGATAACGAATAAAATTGATAGAAAAAATATTTAGAATAGAACACTTTGGTACTATAATAAAAAATGGGTATCTACATGTACATCATGTACGTTGTACAGACTTATTTTAATTATTATTTCAATTCTCAAAGATCTATCTTTCTTCAGTATTTAATAATTTTATTTTTTAGATTTACGCATATTTCTTCAATCAATCAATCATTTATTTGAATCTTTTTACCATTTTACTTTAGTATACATAGACCACAAAAACATATAAAATGTAGGTGATTTAATACATAACAGTAGGTCTAAAAGGCATGCGTGAATAAGAAACTAAACAAAAAAAATTTGTTGGTTGCTATCAATGCGAAGTAAGGGAATTAGGCCGGGGAGTATATTTTGTTTATCAGATAAAAGAATATCCCGGAGAGGTGGTCACATGTATAATTTTCAATTCTTTTGCTAAAATGGTTTGCTTTCGGTAAATACGTAGACGAGAAATTGACTTCACTTTTTAAATAAGAATTTGAACAACAAATCATATAGATATAAAGAGAACGATTGATTAGTAAAACTTTTTGTGCTATTGCACCTATTGTTCACAATTCAGATGCAGGGAAACTCCACTTGCTTAATGCAGAAAAAAAAAAATTTTAAATGTATGGATTTAAAGTCAGAAACATGACGTTGTGTATCGCACTCATGAATAAATGTTATAATTGCTTCAGTTCTGAATTTTGTATGGTTTATTGCAATTGATTCTCTAAAATAATTTTATTCATGCATATAAAAATTCGTAAGTATAATATCATAACTTGCATGACTTTTAAAACACACAACTAAAAACCAGACCTTGTCCTATCGGCTATCACTTAGGCCTAATTTAAACAGTAAATTTCACCTCCTCCTTTTTGTGCTACAATCAAGTAAAATCAAATAAATGATGCCTAAGTAAATACTGTTCGTTTATACAAAGGTCAATCAAAAATAGAATAGAAAATTTATAATCTCTGCACAGAAATTCTAATTTTACAAAAACGCAAGCCGTAACGATATCCCTATTTTTGATGCACATTATATCATTTCTGCTGATTGAAATCCACTTGCTCTATGTGTCTATAAAACAGACAAAGTTTGCTGTAATTGAAAAAGTTATTTCAGTGAATATTTTATTTTGTTTTTTGAAGAAGTTTTAAGCAGCTTAAAGAGTGGCGCATAATATTCACCATATGATTCTTTACCATTCATTTTTAATGCAGTGTCTCGAATAGCCCTTCCTTTCCAGCTTCTCACAATGAAACTATGCAAAGAAGATATTAACTGTTATCAATTCTTAAGCCTTAACATAATTTAAGAGAGAGAGAGAGAGAGAGAGAGAGATGAGAGAGAGAGAGCTATAAAGTGTATGATAGAAAGTTCAGGAAATTATTTATTGAACAGAGCGCGCTGTCTACATAATATATAAAAACAATAATTAAAGATGCTTCAA
This sequence comes from Saccostrea cuccullata, assembly GCF_032062105.1. Lineage (NCBI taxonomy): Eukaryota > Metazoa > Mollusca > Bivalvia > Ostreida > Ostreidae > Saccostrea > Saccostrea cuccullata. The sequence continues at coordinate 13,687 of NW_026927053.1, read as the reverse complement.
TTTAATTATTTAACCCTGTCACATTCTTCTATAGAATAACTATAAAACAAAGTGTACGCTCTCATGTTGATTTTATGACAGAATATTTAATATGTCTTGTTAAAATGGAAACATAATTTAAAAGTAAATGGAAAACCTGGGTGTTTTCAACTTAATGGTCTGTCATGCATTTTGACTCCACAGGCCTAAAATAAATTGATATTTACAACCATTGACTGTATCAATTTTTAAACAACTTTACATGTGAAAGAAGATATGATTGATTGATTGATTTTTTTTAACCTTTATCGAACAATTTTTCAACTTTTTAAAAAAGTCACCGTATGGGTGAAAAGCCACAACAAATACAACAGAATAATTTTCCTCAGATAATGTCATCTACGTGTAAGGAGAAATTTAAAGAAAAAACATAAACATTTATGCTTATGTTAACATTATGGCCTAAAAATAATTATAATGAAATTACCGGTAATGACCCGCAAACTGAAAAAAAATTAATAAAAGTGACTTATTTATTTAGAATAATTTATTTTGTAATTGACTGTAATGAATTTGTTAAAATACTTTAAAAAAAAAACAAATAATCATTTCTCAGGCTATTTTAATCCATTCCCAGGTTTAAAACAATGACCACAGTAATTATCAGTAAATCTCAGACATCGACAGTACCTCAACAGTAATTATCAGCAATTCTCAGCCCCCGACAGTACCTCAACAGTATTTATCAGTATTTATCAGACTGAATATGTAAGAATTATTAAATTATACATGTATTTATCTGAACAAATAAAATTATCAGCAACAACATGTATAAAGATAACCTAAATATCAGTAATTATGTGCAACAACAGCACAGTATCAGTAATATATGGAAACTTTATCACACTGTAAAATTTGATGACTTTTTTCGTCCAGTAGTGAATAAACCCAGGATTTTTCTATTTTTTATGTGATCCTGTTTAGTAACAAAAAAGTTTACATTCAGAAAGAATAGACTCATCAGTGCGAGTACGATGGTAATTCATCCCTCTCTCTCTCTCTCTTCTCTCTCTCTTGAAGCAATCAGCTACAAAATAATGTTTAAAATCTTAACAATGTATAAAATATATATGCAAAGATGAAGTCACAAGAATTGTTTTTATATATTTACGTTCGATATTGAAAATTTACACAATATTTTTTTTTATTTAGACGTCCTGTTATATATTATGTTTTGGTAATGTAATAAGAATATAAAGACCGTTTAAAAACAATTTTATCTTAATCTTGAATAATTAATAGTAAAAATAGCGACATGTAATACAATAAATCTCTCAACTGGCAGTCTCAACATAACGCGATCTGTGTCGATTGACACATAGAGAGGTCGCCCGCGAGGCGCAGTGGTTAGAGCGTATGCTCTTGGTTCGCGCTGTGAGGAGTTTATCATTGCAAAAGCCCAAAATCCTCTTGAAAATATGCAGCTCTCCAAGCAAAGTGTTACACACAGACATCATGTATAAATTTACGACGTTGAACTTTGATCTTTTGAACACATCAAAATAAATCCATGTGACCCGGTCTTCCTTTTCACGCATGTGATTGAAATTATGTAAAATTTCATTGAAAAAAAACCTTTTCATGCATAAACAATTTTGTTGGAATATACTTAGCGGAAAAAATGTTGATAAAACACAGAATTTGCATTTATATCTTACCTGAAATCAATAGGGTTATAATACTTTAGCGTTCATGTTGAAATAAAAAAAAAAATCAATTTTAAATTTATGATTACATGAATGGAAACATATTACCAACGTAAAACCTTGCAGACTAGAGGGTCTCTCAGAACTATGTTATGGACCAAAGGCCCATCTCAGTATTTATTCATCAATTTTTACAAAAATGCCTTAAGGAAGACATGACAAAAAAAATCTCGGGTGAAAAAGCTGTTGTTAGACCTAGAAGTTTAACGGTGAAAAGTTTTTCATATGAATGTTACGGGTTTTCTCATTTTTAAGAATGCTTATGAGCGAAACGACCCACTGGCCCTTCCATAACACTCTTAAAATGACCTAACATGAAATATTTTCTACTGAATTACAGGACTTCAAGATGAGCTTCTTTATTCGTCAGAGATGGCATGACCACAGATTGGCATTTAGAGGGCGCTTTGATTTCCCAAAGATCGAGTTGGATACGCGTGTAATGTCCAATGTATGGGTTCCCGATCTATATATTAAGAACGAGAAAAAAGCGAATACCCATTCAGTTACTGTTCCAAATAAACTAATGCACATTTACCCAGACGGCCTGGTTGTATACAGCATGAGGTAAACAGAAATAGTGACAGATGGTTCTACCTTGTATGTTATCACATTTCCTTTGCAATTTTATTTTACAAATTTGTAGGGTGACAGGGACATTCTCTTGCCAAATGTACCTTCACAAATACCCGTTAGATCAACAGACATGTTCAATACAGATGGAGAGTTGTAAGTATATTTAAGGTTCATAAACCCTCTGCTCAATATACAAAATGTTGCATGAACTTTTATGATTTTCCAAAAAACATAAGTTCATTGAGACTCTGATAAGAGAGATAACTCTTAATGACATCACTTATTCCTTTAAAAAATTTGACAAGTTGCAGTGCCTTTTTTGTCCAATTTTGCCCCGCAAGTATGCCATAATCGTTCGTATTTTACTTATAAAATACATTTCTTTTGGATAAACATTAAGGTTCAAGCAACATTTAATATGAGTAAGCAGAAGGTTTATAAACCTTTAGAACAATTTATTACAATGTTCATTCAACATAAACAAATGACTTAATTATTTAGTTTAATCAATTAAAAAATATGGAGATGGCGAACAGTATTCAAGCTCAAAAGACTATTTATTAAGCAACACAATTTTCCATGTACTTCTTGTCATAATCGGGTAGTAACGGAAAAATCCGTCGACAATTCATTGTGTAAATAATAGCCTAACAATTAGTATAAAGTTAGCATTTGATATTCTGAAGCATTGTTTAACCATACTCCACGATTTTTTTTAAATTGTCTGCTCTTAAGTGGAACTCGTATACATTCCTACTTATCCATAGCTTGTCATTTATCATTTGCAAAATTATTTATTTTTAAACGTGAAGGAAGTACATGCAAGTAATCCAAAACTGATGACAAAGAGATGCTTGATTGTGTGATTGGCAATTTTAAATGTCGTTTTTGAAGATCAAATCTTCAAACAATCTGTTGACATTCTCACCGACCCTGCATTTAACTGATAAATTGATTTTTTTTTAATGTAACATAGATATTGACATTTTTCTCGCTATAAAAATGACCAAATATATAATAATAGTAATTAAGAATAATTTTCTTTTTTCCCACATGTTTTTCTTAACAGATGGATACAGTACAGATACTTTGAAATTTCGATGGAATGACATTCCTCTGGTTCAAAGACCAAACTTAACACTGCCACAATTCGAAATTGGACACATTACTAACCATACATGTGACATTACTTACGCTAACGGTAATTCTTCCGGTAAATATCTACCCCCATAAGTTTTTACTTCACCTGATCTATAATCTTTTTCTGATCACGTTGTCTGAAGATAGTCTGTTCCTCCGCCAGTGTATAATCTAAAACATAATGAACAACCGGCCAATTTCCAACAAATTTATCATAAAACACCACAGATAAAGGGGATTTAGATTGTTAAAGTGTTAAATGAAATTCTCAAAGAATAAGGTAAGCTTTAAAACAGGGTCGATGTTTTATTCCAATATATATAAGGGGGGTGCTTTGTGTAAGAAACGGAAATTCTGTGATTTGTCATATCCACTTCGTAATACTTTGAAAAAATGAAAAATACAAGTCCACAGATTTTCAAGATTTCAAAATGGAAAGTGTACATATAAATAAGTCACAAGCTGATTCATTATAAAAAGAAAAAGAATCTCTTTACCATGGTCGAAATTCATATCTATTGTTTGAGATTTTTCGATTGTTACAGTGCTGTAACTAGATGAAGTTAGGTAGTCCACAAGCTCTCTTCAGTTTTCTCATTAAAATGTAACAAGGATAAGATTTTAAAAGAGCAAAATTCTCAAAACATTATCATTTTTGTCTATGCATTTATTTTCAAAATTAAAAAAAAATAATTTTAACAAGAGATGTTTGTAAAACACTTATGCCCCCTCCCCCCATATTGGAATTTTTTTAAGTCCAAAAGGTCATAACTCTGTCAAAAATGGCGCGATCTTACCCGAAAGAGAACTTGATCTATATATTCATCTGATATACCTGTATACCAAATTTCATTTCAGTATATGCAACGGTTGTGAAGAAAATGAAAGGAAACTAAATGGACCGACCGACCGACAAGTAGCAGCAAAGCAATATGCCCTCCCTTCTTCGAAGGAGGCATAACAATTACATGGTTACACTAAATCAAATTAACATACACAATTCCTTCGATGCGTGAATTGTATCCTGGGCATGAGGAGTTAAATCAGGAACTATAGATTTTGCATTAATTCGCATTATATCCTCTTTTCCAGCAAACAAGAGTGGGAAAGTGTAAGTCACATTGATATTGATGCCCCCCTTCGAAGAAGAATTGTCATAAAAATGCCTATGTTAAGTTCTGTTTGGGGTATGATCGAGCCATTTTGGTTAGAGTTATGCCCATTGGACTTGGAAAAATTACAATTATTTGCAGTTTCCGATCATTTTCTTTACAGCGGTTGCACATGCTTAAATGAAATTTGTATACTGATTTATCATATGAAAAGTCAATCTCTAGGCCGAGTTCTGTTTTTGGGTACGATCAAATCATTGTTGACAGAGTTATGCTCCTTGGACTTAGAAAAATTCCAATTATTTGTGGGAGGGGCGTATTTGTTTCACAAACATCTCTTGTAAGGTTAATATTGAAGCATCTCGTTATGTGCTTTCATATTAATTGTTAGTTATTAAAAATGCTCGGAAGAAATGTGCGGTCACAATTTCGGTTTATATATTGATCTTTTTTTTTCCAATGCAATAATTGATTGATTGTATATTGTTTAACGCCGAGTCGCTAATTTTTCAGCCATGTTTCGGTAGACTATAAGTTTAAACAATCGGTTTTTCAAAGTTTTTGGTTTCTCTGGCGACCCAGTGAACCTACTCAATTTCGAACTCCATAGAAACGATCTTTTACGTTCCAAGGGGATTGTCATCTTGACACGGGTCACCATTTAACGTCCCGTCCGAGGGACTTGAAATTTAAATATGTAAAATAGTGTATAGACTGTTCAAAATGAAATTGAAATTGAACTCTTTCAAGCAACATGGCTATGTTCAATCGGGTGAGCATTGTGGCCAATGACCCTCATGTGTGTATAAAGATATTATATATAATTAATACTTATTTTCAGTTACCTTTACTTGCTTGGGTATTGATATCGAGATGAGCCGTGCATACGGATATTATATTACACAAGTGTATATTCCAAGTCTTCTTATCGTCTGCTTGTCATGGGTGTCATTTTGGCTGAACATTGACGCAATTCCAGCCCGAATTTCCTTGGGTTTGTTGACAATTCTTACAATGACAACACAAAGTTCTGGAGCACGTGCCACGCTTCCACGTGTATCTTACATCAAAGCTATAGACGTCTGGATGGCAACATGCTTAGTGTTTGTTTTTGCTGCTTTGATAGAATTCTCCTATGTAAATGTAAAGGCAAGGGTTCAACAACGGAGGAAGTCTTCTGTGAAGGAATTACCTCTTCTTCTACACGGAAAGGTAATGTATGACTTGTATAGGATGTTTTTTTTTAGAAAAAATATTTTTCTATTAAATTGCATAGCGCAGTGCTTAAAGCGTTTAATTCGTTCTAGTTTAACAAAGCAAGGACTTATTCCCTACGTCGCGGGCTAGAGACCACTGCGGAATGCAAAGAGCGGCCCTGTGAATGAAACTTAATGAAAAAGAAGTTTGGTTTTGCAGTAAATCTTTAAAATTAATGGCAGTTCAAGTCTAAATTTTCACTTTTGCCGTTTTTGGCGTATGTATGCCGTTTTATAAAATTGTAATTCAATGTTTGTGATAAATCTTCATACCGTGGAGATTTTATATAAAATATAATTGAACGTTAAATGGGGGGTTTCGAAGGATTTTTTTCTATGAAACTGAAATTAAGTTTTTTTTGTTTAATTTCTCTTTACTACATGAAACAAATGGAGATAACAAACATTATTCAAGATCAAAAGTCCATAAAACAATGTAAAATAGAAGCAGAACAAATACGGACCTCCGAAACATCGGAGGTGGGATCAGATGCAATGGAGGAGTGAGCATCCCCTGTCGACCTGTCACACCCGCCGTGTGTTCCTTGTCATGATCGGGAAATAACGGAAAAATCCGTCGTCATTACTTACAGATATGTGATAATTCATTATTTATAGGGTTTTGATAAAAGTTGACATATAAATATAAAATATTTTACTTATCATGATAAAGTTGACATATAAATATAAAATATTTTAAATATCACGTTTAATATCACTTCAACAATTTCGTAAGTTCTATGGTCGATAAAATGACCTTGTCAGCAAATACAATGTAATATTGAGTCAATTGCTGACTGTCGTTTTTCACACTAATTGTTAATCCATTACTTATACACTGAATTGACGTCGGTTGATTGATTGATTGTATATTGTTTAACGTCCCTCTGGAGAATTTTTTCACTCATATGAAGACGCCACCATTCGCCTGAGGTGAGCTGCAAATATTATCTTATACTCGGCACTCAGAGCCATTGAGCATGAAGGGATCTTTTTCGTGCCAGCCCCGACTATGACACGGGGCCTCGGTTTACACGGTCTCATCCGAAGGACCGGTTTCCACACAGTAGGGTTCGAACCCCCGACGTAAGGCTCAACTCCTTACTTACCGACTCTACAGCAAACGCTTTAATTAACCAATGCGCCACGCTGGCGACGAATTGACGTCGGATTTTTTCCGTTATTTCCCGATCATGACAAGGAGCACACGGCGGGAGTGACCGGTCGGCATGGGATGCTTATTCCTCCATGGGACTTGATCCCAACTCAGATGTTTTGGAGGTCCGTGTTTGCTCTACTCCTAATTTGTATTGTTTTACGGACTTATTATCTCCATATGTTTCATTCCAGATTTTTATAAGTTGCCTATTAGCATGCCTATCAACTTTACAAAAATAATTTTCAGTCAATATAAAAAAAATACATAATACTTTTAATAATAACATTATTACAATAAAAATACGTCATCCTATAATGATAGCATAAATATTAGTACTACGTATGTTTTTTATTGACTGAAATTTTCAGTAAACTTGATAGCATTTTTCATTTGCTTAAGATTCTCAAGCGTTGATGAAATTTCTAAAATTCAATTCTAAATTTCTTTCCTATCCTAATCAAGAGAAAGGTAAAACATATCTTTCGAATGATTGATTTCTTGCACCTGTACATTTTTCTGTTTTATTAGGTCACCTGAGTAAAGTTGCTTGACGTGTTTCGATATGCATCTTGTGTTATTATTTGAACATTTTCTGCTTTTTTTTTTCTGCAACCACACAACCAATTTTGACATAAAGCATCTGTGGTTGAAGGGGAACAAAAATTGTGAATTTAAAGTTCCCTGTCCACCTGGGGCCCGAGGGGTAGGGCAAAAACCACTAAAATTAATGCAATTTTAAAAGATCTTGTTTTTTACTCTTGGACATCAAGCAGTCAAACTGTTGGCATGATTGTAATCAGCATTGCGCCCTCTAACAAACTTGAAAAATGCATGGCCCCAAAGTCAGGTGTTCTAGAACTAAGGCGGGGATAATATGTTTTTTAGTGAAAATGCATTACTTCTTTGAACATCTTCCCTGCTCCTGGGTATTAATTAAACTAACCAAATACATGGTTATGTTTATTAAGGCTGCCTCCTCCGAAATTGTGAATTTTCATAGCCCCAGGCTCTGGTGTTAGGGCGAGTCTCTATTAATTATATAGAGAAAATACATAAATTCCTTCAAAATCTTCTCTGCTCCTGGGTATTAATTCAATTAACTTTGTACATAGTTATGATGATCAAGAATGCCTCAGGGACCCTGGGTCAGGAGTTCTGGTAATAGGGCGGAGGTCTTACAATTTTAAAGTGAAAATGCATGAATGCTTTGAAATTTTTTTTCCTTTGCTCCTGTGTACAATGCCAATGCTCGAAGTTCATTTTTATGATAAAAAAGGCGCCCCTTCGTAAATGATTGATTTGAGGGCCCCTGGGTCATGGTGAAAGGGGGGGGGGGATACATAATCTCGAAATTAATTAATGCTTTGAAATCTGCTCTATGGAATTAATCGACCATTTGTGATGAAATAAAATTTATGATAAAATTTCCATAATTTTGAAATCTGTGACCCCAGGGCCAGTGGTTCATGTGGGGTAATTGGCGTGCACAATTCACAAATCTGGGTATTAAGTAACCAAAGTAAGCTTGCTAGATGTATAGTTATGATAAGTAATGGTGCTTCTTTCAAAATTGTGAATTTCATGGCCTCTAAATGGAGTATTTTATTATACGGATGATTATATGTAAATAGTTGTGTAGAATTAATTTTTGTTTCTTAATTTTTAGCTCCACTGGTCTGAGACCAGAAGAGCTCATGCAGAAGTAATGCGTCCGGCGTCCGTCCGTCCGTCCGTCTGTCTATAAACAATTTTTAAAAATGTTACTCCTCCTACACTTTTGGTCTAATTTCAATATAACTTGACACAGAAGTAGACTACACTAAGATACATAATTCTGTATATCAGTTTTTGATTTCGATGAACGGTGTTGCCGTGGTTACTAAAAATAGAAATTTCTGTGAAATACTTTTAAAATGCTCCTCTCCTACAGTTTTAGTCTGATTGTAATATAATTTGGCATGCAAGTAGACTACACTAAGATACATAATTATCAGTTTTACGTTTTTGATTTTGATGATTGATGTTACCATGATAAAAAAATTGAAAATTTTATAAAATTTTATTGAAAACTACTCCAACAGTTCTAGTCTTATTGCAATCTTGCCACATAAAGTGACTTAATCAAGGATCATTATTCTATTTATTGCTTTTGTAAAGTTTAAGTTCCGACTGCTACTTTTCTCTTCCTTTATTATAAGTACAAACCAGTAGAGCTACAGTCTCGACAGAGACTTCTGGTTTATGTTTACTGTCATATTAACATGTGTTCGTCATTATATTCGAATTCTCCCTCTAATAAAGTGCAGTGCAGGATGTGGGGAGAGAAAATTTGCTAGAAGCACCGACTTTTAGAGTTGACAATTTACTTTGATATTTAAACCTGTATCAAGTATGGAGGTATATAAGAAAATCTTAATAGTGGTCATATTATTAGGAAGGGGCACTAACATGAGAAGACCGGGAGTTGAGGGTAGGATTGTTGTAACTTGCGTCAAGTACAACTTAATTATTTGTTAATTGAAATAATCCAAATTTTTCGTTGAATAAAAGGTTGAACTAAATATTTATATCGTAAAAGAGCATCCATACATTGTCTAATTGTAAAAGTAAGACGTAAACTGATAAAGCCAGAGCTTCTCGCAAAAATTCATTAGTAAATGTAAAATCAAGGCATCATAACTTTGTTCTGAATTCTGTAATTTTGATTTATTTCTTGTTTGCAGGAAGATGGTAGAAAAGAGAGGCCTCAGTTGGACAGCGAAAGTCGAGACGAAGCGAGACGCGTGGATAAATTGTCTAGAATCATATTTCCTCTAGTCTTTCTTTGTTTTAACGTCATATACTGGTCCGTGTATTCTGTTTGGGTTCCAGAAATGCAAAGGAAAGACTGATACATCAATATTATACAAGTTTCAATCCTGTTTTGATACTCCGCAACCTTTAAATGAACCCGTCATTCCATGTCATTTTGTCAGTCGTAATCATCATGTTATGAATTTTTTTTATTACTTTTATGATGCTATCACTACAAATCCAGACACAGAGGACATACAGTACACTGTATACATGTCTGGAACACCTTAGCTATTTATAAATGGATATTTTTTGTGATGGCACTATCTTCACATGTTCAAGTTGAATGCTTATAAAAATTTTCAAATGTAATCTCAATCATTATTTGATATTTATATTAACATATTATTGAATGATAACACTTAACCGTAACTTTATAGTTTTTTTTTTTACTTAATTGTACAGTGTTTGCTATGTAAAAGGTGACCCTATCGAACAGCAAATGATATAACTTGTAAACAAACGGAATCGTGAAAAGACAAACACTAAAATTACTAAAGGAGGCACCACGGTCCGAACAGTAGAAGAAACCATCATATGTTGACTTAGGTCATGTGTTCTAGGATTGGATCAGGTTGACAAAGCACTCCATAATGCAATTGAAAGTATTGCAGTAATGACGTAAAAATGGTATGAATGAAATATTTGGAGAAGGATATGGAGATAACGAAGGAGGCACCACGGGCCGAACAGTAGAAGAAACCATCATATGTTGACTTAGGTCATGTGTTCTAGGAATGGATCAGGTTGACAAAGCACTCCATAGTGCAATTGAAAGTATTGCAGTAATGACGTAAAAATGGTATGAATGAAATATTTGGAGAAGGATATGGAAGTTGACGATAGAAAAGTTAAAGTCATCACGTTAATCATATAGCTTGGTTTTTAGATTACTATTAACGTATTTTTCAAGTAAAATAAGATTTTAATGTAGGGGACAAGTTACTGAATTCATTGAAGATGCTCAAAAATCAGACTGAGTCCTTTAAAAAATTCGTGCCCACAATTCTCCTATCGTCGCAAACCACGGCCAAAATGTACGATCCTCTCCGATTCTGGATAGAGGGAGCTGCATGTATGCGAATTTTAGACCGTGGCTTGAGACGATGCAATTATCCTTGCCTTAAACCCTCGGTTTTAACCACACATGCAACTAGAACAAGTAGTATAAAAAAAAAAATCATACAACAGATTTCTAAAACCAACTATTTCGAATCCTTTTATATATATATCGATCCAAAGCCTTTTTTGATAATAGTAAAAAACACTTTAAATGACCGTTTTAGTGTGGGACAGTGCTGCGAGAATTCCATCGGCATCGAAAGCAAGTTTTTTTTTACTTTCTTGTCTTACACGCTGTTTCTGTACTGATAGGAGACAGATTACGTAGGTCTCGAGTCCAACACCGAGCTGGGGCGGAAGTGGGTACCCTTATTTATAAAAGTGAATGCCTTTGGACCTAATTTGTTTAAAAATGGTCCAGTGGTTCTTGAACACATGAAAAGTTTACAGTCGGACGGACAACGGGTGATCAGAAAAGCTCTCCTGAGCTATCAGCTAGGTGCGCTAAAACATGACATATTAAATGATTTTAATAACAGCATAATATAAATAACTAATTAATATTTCAAAATGATAAAATATTTAACCAGAAGTCTCTGTCGAGACAGTAGCTCTACTGGTTAATACTTAAACCAAAGGAAGAGGAAGTAGCAGTTGGGACTTGGAAATTTAAAACAAAAATGAATAGAAAATGATCCTTGCCACTCATCAAAATAAAAACCGATACACAGAATTATGTATCTTAGTATATTCTACTTGTCTGCTAAGTTAAATTGAAATCGGACCAAAACTGTAGGTTGAATAGCATTTGGAAAGAATTTCACAGAAATTTCTATTTTTAGTAACCATGGCAACAACGTTCATCGAAAGCAAAAATCGATGCAAAGAATTATGTATCTAAGTGCAGTCTATTGAAATCGGACTAGAACTGTAGGAGGAGTCGCATTTTCAAAGAAATTTCTATTTTTAGTAACCATGGCAACACCATTCATCGAAATCAAAAACCTATGAAGAGAATTATGTATCTTAGTGTAGTCTAGTTGTGTGCCAAGTTATATTGAAATCGGGCCAAAACTGTAGGAGGAGTAGCATTTTGAAAGAATTTCACAGAAATTTCTATTTTTAGTAACCACGGCAACACCGTTTATGGACATCAAAAACCGATGCATAGAATTAGTGTAGTCTACTTGTGTGCCAAGTTATATTGAAATCGGACCAGAACTGTAGGAGCAGTAGCATTTTGAAAAATTGTTTACAGACAGACAGAAGGACGGACGACGGACGCATTACTATTGGATAAACTCTTCTGGTCTCTGACCAGTAGAGCTAAAAATGAAAGAAAAAGTTAGCAAGCTCACATACCCCACGCTCTCCCTAAAGTCGAAGTACTAAAATTTCCAGAAAAATAAAAGGGATCTGAATTTCCTGGTAACATGCACATCTACACATTGTGTCCTAAATATATGCAAAGTTTGACGAAATTGTGTGGAGCGGTTTATGAGGAGTTGCGCTTACAGGACTGACACACTGACTGATGAACGGGTTAAACACAGGTCAAAAACTTGTTGCATGAGGTATAAATAGGTTACATGTATGTTGTGAAAAATTGTTTACAAACTATGAACGGATTTTTTCAAACATAAGGATTTCTCAATAGAAACTGCAAGGGGTAGACAGTTATTTAGTATTTATCACTTCTTACTGATATTTTATATTGATCAGGACCGTTTAATATTGGGATTTAAGAAATTAGCAATTGTCTTTAATTATTATTATGTATATTTTAGCTCTACTGGTCAGAGACCAGAACCGCTTATGCGATAGTAATGCGTCCGGCGTCCGTCTGTCTGTAAACAATTTTTCAAAATGCTACTCCTACAGTTTTGGTCTGATTTCAGTATAGCTTGGCACACAAGTAGACTACACTAAGATACATAATTCTGTGTATCGGTTTTTATTTCGATGAACGGTGTTTCAAAACGCTACTCCTCCTACAGTTTTGGTCTGATTTCAATATAACTTGGCACACAATTAGACTACACTAAGATACATAACTCTGTATATAGGTTTTTCATTTCGATGAACCCAAATACAGTTTTTGTCTGATTATATCATAATGTGGCATGCAAGTAGACTACACTAAGAACATAGAGAGACGTAATCAAGGACCATTATTCTATTTGTTGCTGTTGTAAAGTTCCAATTCCCAACTGCTTAAGTACTTTTCTCTTCCTTTGCTATAAGTACAAACCAGTAGAGCTTCAGTCTCGACAGAGATTTCTGGTTTTTATTTGAGAGTAGATCTTTTAGAAAAATGATTTAAAGAAAACATTTAACAAGATGCATTCTTTTTTTTTTTTTTTTTTTACAAAAGAAAGAATTTAGTAGTTAAAAATGCAAATCAAATTTATTTTTATGCACTTATTTAATGACCAATTAGAAACTTCAAATTTGCGAATACATGCAAAAAAATCATTTTACTTTTTCTGGGTCTGAGTATTTAAGGTTCATTGATACTCTGATAAGAGAGATAACTCTTAATAACATAAATGTCTATTATTCCTTTATAGATTTGCCAAGTTGAAGTGTCTTTTTTGTCTAATTTTGCCACGCAAGCCATGCTATAATTGTTTGTATTTTACTTATAAAATACATTTCATAAAGGTTCAAGCAACAATTATATGAGTGAGCAGAGGGTTTATGTACGTTAAAATAAACAATTAGTAAGCTAATATCAATCTTGACATACTCTAACCATATTTTCAAAAAAAATGTTCGCCATTT
>NW_026927052.1:25000-28836 GCF_032062105.1 Saccostrea cuccullata | reverse complement strand
TGACCACATAAAAAACACAAACAATGTATAACCCATTACATATGGACACAAACTGTGACCACGTAAAACACAGAGAGTAAGTTACCCATTCCTCATGGACACAAACTCAGACCACATAAAACACAGACAGTGTGTTACCCATTGTTCTTGGACACAAACTCTGACCACACAAAACACAGGTAATGTGTAACCCATTACCCATGGACACAAACTCTGACCACATAATACATAGACAATATGTAACCCATTGTTCATGGACAAAAAATCTGACCACATAAAACACAGACAATGTGTAACCTATTAAAAATGGACACAAACTCTAACCACATAAAACACAGACAATATGTTACCAATTGTTCATGGACATAAACTCTGATCTCAAAAAACCCAGACAATGTGTAAGCCATTACCCTTGGACAACAAGAGGCCCATGGGCCACATCGCTCACCTGAGTAACTTGGGTGATGCAGTTCTTTACTAGATTTCCCCTCTTGCTATACCTATTGTACCCCACTACCCTCTTCCCTTTTATGATTTTAATACTTTAGAATCTACACTACCCAGGATGCTTCGACATAAGTTTCAGTCTCTGGCTCAGTGGTTCTTGAGAAGAAGATTCTAAAATGATTTTTCCTCAATACAGTGTATATCTATGTAAAACTTGAATTCCCTATTGTGGCCCCGCCCTACCCCCTGGATCATAATTTCAACAATTTAATATCTACACTATCCAAGGATGCTTCCACATAAGTTTCAGCTCTCCTGGCCCAGTGGTTCTTGAGAAGAAGATTTTAAAATTTTGATCTCTATATTTCTGTGTAAAACTTGGATTCCCTATTGTGGCCCAGCCCTATCCCAGGGGTCATGATTTTAACAATTTAATATCAACACTATCCAAAGATGCTTCCATATAAGTTTCAGCTTTCCTGGACCAGTGGTTCTTGAGAAGATTTTTAAAGATTTGTTCTTTACATTTCTATGTAAAACTTGGATTCCCTATTGTGGCCCCGCCCTACCCCCGGGGGTCATGATTTTAATAATTTAATATCTACACTATCCAAGGATGCTTCAACATAAGTTTCAGCTTTCCTGGTCCAGTGGTTCTTGAGAAGAAGTTTTTTTTGATGACCCCACCCTATTTTTTTTTCTTGATTATCTCCCCTTGCAAGGAGACTAAGCCCTTCATTTTCACAATTTAAACTTCCCTTCACCCAAGGATGCATTGTACCAAGTTTGGTTAAAATTGGCCCATAGGTTCTTGCGAAGAAGTCGAAAATGTGAAAAGTTTACAGACGGACATAGGGACGACGGACAAAATGTGATCAGAAAAGCTCACTTGAGCCTTCGGCTTAGTTGAGCTAAAAATGTATAAATGGGTGGCAAAATGCATAGATTTTTCTTTGTTTTTTTTTTTAAGCAAATACATGTACTTGCTGCTTAAAAATCTGCATTTAAACCACGCTATTTGAAAGTTCCTCATTCCGATATCTTTTTCATTGGTTGTTCGATATGCCTTAAGGGTATATCATATGGACTATGCTGTCCAATGCTCAACTGAGTCATCTAACTTTATGACCACCCCCTCCCCACCCCCCCCCACCCCTTAAAAAAAAGAAAATTATCTAATTATGTGCACCTATAATTATGCTACCAATTTTTCAAATTCCATGATTTTGGCACAATTCACATTTTAGATTCTAATGTGGTCAACCCTAGCCTTTCAAGGATGCTTTGTTTGAAGTTTTGTTGAAATTGAAAATGTGGAAACAGATCACAGTCTTGAACAGTGCACAGAAGTCAGAAAATGTAGGCCCTAGCTTAACATGCTTGAGGGGGAAATAGGTTTTGGAATTCATACATCCCTCTCACTGATTGGTCAAATATTTAAAATGTATCACTTTGACTATCAGGTAAAGTGAGACAGGTGTGAGAACTCCGAATCCTTCTTCAAGCAGGCAATGGAGAAAATTTTATAATATGTATCCTATTTTAATATACAATGATGGGGTTTAGGTTAAAGAGACTAGTTAGGTAGAAGAACATATTTCTGACATAGTGCTTAATTGTGAAATTGAAAGGTTACACTGACTGTCATTACCTTGGATGTAGGTATCCCATATTTCTTTAAAAATTTTATTTCTTACCTCTAGACTTGTGTATCTTTAACTATCTTTAGACATTATTATAGTATTTATACCGTAAATGGAATGCGGGTGGTTTTGCCCCGCTTCCTTGTTCGCTCTTAGTGGTTTCCCCCCTATTACTTGTTCGCGCTGAGTAGATTTGCCCCGATTGGGTTAAAAAAATTTACCCATAATTACTGTCTGCTTGTCGGGTGGTCATTTGATCTGTGGACTAATGATGAGCATGCAGGTTAATAAAATTTAAAGATGAAAGGCCACTCTTGTGGTTTTTTTTTGGTTTTTTTAACATCTATCTATACGAAAGTTTTATTCGATATACCAAACTTGATTTTTTACAGTGGCTCCATGTAGAGCTTTGTATCCATTGATGTATCCATTAATAATCTGTAATTAATTTTTTTTGTTAAATTCAAACAAGAGGCCCAGGGGCCACAGTGCTCACCTGAGCACATAGGGTTTGAATTTACTCCCCCCGCCCCCCCCCCCCCCACCTTCCAGGCAGTCATCATTTGAACAAACTAGAATCTACACTACCTGAGGATGATTCCATATAAATATCACTAATCATAGCTTTGAAGTACTTGAAAAGAAGATTTTAAAAGGTTTCCCTATATATCCTTATGTAAAACTTGGGTCGGCCATTTTGGCCCCACCCTAGCCCCAGGGGTCATGATTTGAACAAACTTGAATCTGCACTACCTGAGGATGATTCCACATGAGTTTCATCTTTCCTGGCCTAGTGGTTCTGGAGAAGAAGATTTTTAAAGATTTTTCCTATATATAACTATGTAAAACTTGGGTCGGCCATTTTGGCTCCACCCTTGCCCCGGGGGTCATGATTTGAACAAACTTGAATCTACACTACCTGAGGATGATTCCACATGAGTTTCATCTTTCCTGGCCTAGTGGTTCTGGAGAAGAAGATTTTTAAAGATTTTTCCTATATATAACTATGTAAACCTTGGGTCGGCCATTTTGGCCCCACTCTTGCGCCGGGGGTCATGATTTGATCAAACTTGAATTTACACTACCTGAGGATGATTCCACATCAGTTTCATCTTTCTTGGCCCAGTGGTTCTGGAGAAGAAGATTTTAAAAGGTTTCCCTATATATCCTTATGTAAAACTTGGGTCGGCCATTTTGGCCCCACCCTAGCCCCGGGGGTCATGATTTGAACAAACTTGAATCTGCACTACCTGAGGATGATTCCACATGAGTTTCATCTTTCCTGGCCCAGTGGTTCTGGAGAAGAAGATTTTTAAAAATTTTTCCTATATATAACCAGTGACCTATATACTAAAGGGATAGGCAACTCCTTCATCGCCATGTTTTTATACCCAAAACATCACGCAAGACACTACGAATTTTTCAACTAACATTTATTCCCAATAAACAGGGTGTTTTCTGATTATTATCATTTATTCCTTTTATGTATTGGAATTGATTTATTAATAAATTTTAAATGATAATAATATAATTTAAATATAAAGAAAACAAAGATCGAAATCGGCGATTTCTCGGAAATATGGCCGATCGGGGCATGTGCTGATTTTGCATAAAACAAAATTACTACTAAGATAAGGAGTATAATACGTGATTAAAACAAATCCAGAATGATTTTTTGACAGATAATTAAAGGATTTGATCTCAAATATGCGATAGCGGTAGAAATATAGTTAATTAAAGTTGACT
>NW_026927052.1:0-20000 GCF_032062105.1 Saccostrea cuccullata | reverse complement strand
TGGCCCAGTGGTTCTTGAGAAGAAGATGAAAATGCGAAAAGTTTACGACAACAACAACGACGACATACAACAGACAAATTTTTATCAGAAAAGCTCACTTGAGCCTTCGGCTCAGGTGAGCTAACAATATGTAACCCATTGTTCATGGACACAAATTCTGATCTCATTAAACAAAGACAATGTATAATCCATTACAAATAGGCACAAACTCTTACCACATAAAACACAGACATTGTGCAACCCATTATTCTTTACTTTTACACAAACTCAGACCACATAAAACACAGACAGTATGTTACCCCATTGTTCATGGACACAAACTGACCACATAAAACACAGAGAGTATGTAACCCATTGTTTATGGACACAAAAGTTAAAAATTACGCAAGGACACAAACTCTGACCACATTAAAACACAGACAATGTGTAACCCATTACTCATGGACACAAACTCTGACCACATAAAACAAAGACAATATGTAACCCATCGTTCATTGACACAAACTCTGACCACATATAACACAGATAATGTTTTACCAATTGTTCATTGACACAAACTCTAACCACATAAACAAGAGGCCCATGGGCCACATCGCTCACCTGAGAAGCTTTGACCATTCTGTTCTTTTCCAGATTTCCCCCTTGTTATACATAATGCATCCCCACCCTACCCCACTGATCATAATTTAGACATTTTGAAATCTACACTACCCCATGATCCTTCCATGGGCACATATGTTTAAGCTTTTTTGGCCCAGTGGTTCCTGAGAAGAAGATTTTCAAAGATTTTTCCTATATATTTCTATGTAAAACTTTGATTCCCTATAATGGCCCCACCCTTCCCCCGGAGGTCATGATTCCTACAATTTAGAATCTACACTATACCAGGATGCTTCCACATAAGTTTCAGCTTTTCTGGCCCAATGGTTCTTGAGAAGAAGATTTTCAAAGATTTTTCCTATATATTTCTATATAAAACTTTGATTCCCCATTGTGGCCCCGCCCTTCCCCCAGGGGTCATTATTTGAACAATTTAGAATCTACATTATATCAGGATGCTTCCACATAAGTTTCAGTTTTTCTGGCCCAGTGGTACTTGAGAAGAAGATTTTCAAAGATTTTTCCTATATATTTCTATGTAAAACTTTGATTCCCCATTGTGGCCCCGCCCTTCTCCCGGGGGTCATGATGTGAACAATTTAGAATCTACACTATACCAGGATGCTTCCACATAAGTTTCAGCTTTTCTGGCCCAATGGTTCTTGAGAAGAAGATTTTCAAAGATTTTTCCTATATATTTCTATATAAAACTTTGATTCCCCATTGTGGCCCCGCCCTTCCCCCAGGGGTCATTATTTGAACAATTTAGAATCTACATTATATCAGGATGCTTCCACATAAGTTTCAGTTTTTCTGGCCCAGTGGTACTTGAGAAGAAGATTTTCAAAGATTTTTCCTATATATTTCTATGTAAAACTTTGATTCCCCATTGTGGCCCCGCCCTTCTCCCGGGGGTCATGATGTGAAGAATCTACATTATATCAGGATGCTTCCACATAAGTTTCAGCTTTTCTGGCCCAGTGGTTCTTGAGAAGAAGATTTTCAAAGATTTTTCCTATATATTTCTATGTAAAACTTTGATTCCCCATTGTGGCCCCGCCCTTCCCCCGGGGGTCATGATTTGAACAATTTAAAATCTACACTACCCCAGGATGCTTCCACATAAGTTTCAGCTTTACTGGGGCAGTGGTTCTTGAGAAGAAGATTTTTTAATGACCCAACCCTATTTTTGTCTTTTCTTGATTATCTCCCCTTGCGAGGGGATATGTCCCTTCATTTTAACAATTTAAATTCCCCTTCACCCAAGGATGCCTTATACCAAGTTTGGTCAAAATTGGCCCAGTGGTTCTTGAGAAGAAGTGGAAAATGTGAAAAGTTTAGACGGACAGATAGACGGACAGACAGACAGACAGACGGACGGACGACGGACAAAATGTGATCAGAAAAGCTCACTTGAGCCTTCGGCTCAGGTGAGCTAAAAACAGAAAATGTATATTTCATTACACATGGACACAAACTCTGACCACATAAAACACAGACAATATGTAACCCATTGTTCATGGACACAAACTGTGACCACATAAAACACAGACAATATGTAACCCATTGTTTTTGGACACAAACTCTGACCACATAAAACACAGACAATATGTAACCCATTGTTCTTGGAAACAAACCCTGACCACATAAAACACAAACAATGTATAACCCATTATTCTTGGACACAAACTCTGACTACATAAAACACAGACAATATGTTACCCATCTTATTGACACAAACTCTGACCACATATTATAACACAGATAATGTGTTACCAATTGTTCATGGACACAAACAAGGTCCAAGGAAAGGTCAAGGTCAAAAATGTTGATGCAGTTGAATAGCATACATCAGTATGTATCAACATATGAAGTTTGATTACAGTATCTTGAATAGTATCTTTAAATCTGAGCTAAACTCTAATTTAAGAAAAGTGAGGTCAAGGTCAAAGAAAACGTCAAGGTCAAAAAATGTTGATGCAGTTGCATAGCTCTCATCAATATCTATCAGCATCTGAAGTTTGATAAAAATATCTTGGATAGTTTCTTGAAACTCAGCTTTGAACAGAGCTTAACGTACAGTAAGAAGGAAGGACAGATGGAAGGACGGAAGTCGGACATGACAAACACTATATGCCCCAGCCATATTCATGGCAGGGCATAACAAACAATGTGTAACCCATTACCCATGGACACAGTCTGACCACATAAAACAGACAATGTGTAACCCATTACCCTTTGACACAAAGTCAGACCACACATAAAACAGACAGTATGTAATTCCATTATTCATGGACACTATGCATGAATTAACTGCATTTTGAATCAAATTAAAGATAAAAAAAGATTCTGTTAACTTTAACTAATTTTTTTATTGAAGCTTAAGATTTGCTTTTAAGTGATAACATAAGAAATATGTCTTTTCAAACACACACACAAAATTAAAACAAAATTTGGTTCATCTCAAAAGTACAAGAGTTCAACTTTACACCACCATTTTTTTTTCCTTAACAGATTACAACAGTACATGTTAGAGTTTTTCATAGATATTATGGAATTGGAAAAGGAATTCCTAAATAAGAATACTGTTAAAATGAGACTGTAAATCTGTGAGCCAATGCTCACTAGTAATACCCCCGCCCTGATGTAAATAAACAACTATTATGCTAATTTACACAAGTTCAATTACAGGCAGATGCACAGAAAAATTTGAAGTTGACATCAGAATCATTTCAAAATTAATCCCACCATATGGCATGCCTCAACAAAGAGTGTACTAAAATTAAGCATCTGCTATTAATAGTAAACGAGAAACACAGACAAACAGGAAGTTGACATTGGATTTTGTGTTAAAATTTCAAGCATCTGCGATAAGTAGTTGCCGAGAAAACAAGCATCTACAATAAGTAGTTGCTGAGAAAACTGGGACAAAAATTTGTTATGTATGAAATGGACAAACGCACAGATAAACAGAGAGTTGACATCAAATATGAATAAAAATGAATTCAACCATATGGCATGCCTAGGAAAAAGATTGTGTTAAAATTTCAAGCATCTGCAATGAGTAGTTGCTGAGAAAACTGCGACAAAAATTTGTTATGTATGAATCGGACAGACGTACAAACAAACAGGAAGTTGACATCAGATTTTAACAAAAATGTATCCCAACATATGGCATGCCTCAGAGAATACTGTGTTAAAATTTCAAGCATCTGCAATGGGTAGTTGCTGAGAAAACTGTGATGAAAATTTGTTATGTATGAATCGGACAGACGTACAAACAAACAGGAAGTTGACATCGGATTTAAACAAAAATGTATCCTAATGTATGGCATGCCTCAGAGAAGATTGTGTTAAAATTTCAGGCATCTGTGATAAGTAGTTTCTGAGAAAAGTGCGACGAAAATTTGTTACGGATGGACACACAGCTACACAGACACACGGACACAAAGACACAGGGACGGACGGACACACAAGGGTAAAACAGTATACCCCCCTCTCCTTCGGAGCAGGGGTATAATAAGACTGATTTGACAGTTCTATCTAACAACAAAAGCTATCAGCTTAATACTTGAAACTATTTATACAAACAAAATCCTACCGGACTCTATGTTTTATAATCTATAAGCTCATTTTTCAAAATGCATCAAGTAGGACACTTTTTTCTTAATAGTCTCCCACTTTCTTCTTTGCAAAACACCATTCTTCTCTTTACTCTTGCGAATACTTTCTTTACATTCCTCCCTTCCTGGGCATTTCCTTGCAGAGGACCCGTCTAAGTAGCTACTGAAATATTCTCTAACCTCTTCCAGCTCCCTGCTGGTCCACTTCACTCTATCAGCTAAAAATATAGTCAAAGTTTCAAAGAAGAGTTGTTTGTATCAGAATTTAAAAGCTCAGTCAACAATTCTGAGCAAAGCATGATTTATTGATGGTCCTCCAATGAAAAGAATGAAATATGCAAGTGATCTACTGTACATTGTATATTGTGAAGAGTAAATTTAAAGTAAAACAAGGTAGAGGCCCTACAGTCCAGAATTGCTCTTCTGATTAACTGCACAACACTGTCAGTGTGACCTATATTTGGAACACCAGGCAGAGGCATCAGCTAACAGGGATTGAACTTTGATGTGCCTCAACCTTACAGTATCAAAGCTACAAATATTTATGAATAATGATAAAAAGAGCGATATATGTTAAGTGTCTCAATTGGCCCCTTAAAATGATTAATTTAATTTAACTTTATATATAGCTTTAATTTGTACAGATATATATGCGACCTTTAATGGCCATTTTTATTTTGATCAAAATGCTATTATTTTAGAAATATGACATCATGAAAATCATGTTTTCCCGCCATTTTAGCATATTTTGTATAAATCTGCTTATTTTCAAGCAGTTTTTCTCCCAGAAAATATAGAGCGCAGCCTAGAACAAGATTTATATTTTTACCAAAGATGTATCTTTTCAATACTAATTAGTGACAGAAAAATTATGTATGTTCTACACTGCACTCTATGTTTCCCATAAGAAAAAACATCAAGAAAAAGGCATATTTTTGGCTTTTTTGCTAAATAGCAAAAATAGCATTATTTCTAATGTCATTTACAGCTAGTGAGTGCATATAAATGTGAAAAATATATTAGAAATATTTCTAATATAATCTCTTCTACAAAATAAATTTCAATAAAATATATCTGAATGTCATTCTAAAATGTTGATTTTTACGGGGCCAAAATTGGCTCTTATCATATATACTCCTTTAACAAGCAAATTCAAAGAATTGTGGTCCCCAACTTTTGGTGTCTTAGTGGTTGGAATGCAATTATTTATGGCATATTGTAACTGACTTGTCAGGGATGTGATTGGCAGAGGAAGAAAAAGGAGGAAATGAAATCAGTCGGGGGTCTGGGGGCCGCTACAGGCCCCCAGTGGGTGCAGGGCAGCGCCCTGCTGGGGGGCCCAGGGGGGCGAAGCCCCCCGGAAGCTCCTGGGATTTCACATATTTTAAAGCTTAAAATTTAATTTCTAGAGATATCTGAGAGGCCATTTTTGACCAAGAAAAATGAAACTAAATTAACATTAAAATCCTTCATTTATTATCATGCAATTTCAATTGACCAATTATTTGTTTTATTTTTCTTTTTTTTCGGCCAAAGCCTTGAGAATTCTTAATCTTGCTTGATTGGCCTGCTGCTTTACATGGGCTTGCAGATCTTTTTCTGCTTCTACTTGAATTGTTAGCTTAGCTTTTTCTTCACTTGTGTTTTTCACTTGCAACTTATTAATCCTTTCCATTTCATCAATGATTTCTCTGAAATGTCCATTACTGCATTTAACTTGTACACATGAGTCCAACCAGTCCCAACAAAATTTATTTTAAACACTTTTGTTAATAATAGACACATCCACTTCTCTGTCCATGCTCTCCATGTTTTCATCCAGTCTTATTCAATAATGTGCTTTAAACCTCTCATAAATTGACTTCTCGTAAAACGTTTTAAAGACCGACACAAGTTATCTACACCTGACTTTGGTAAAACTAGATCCCATACCTTCACACACAGGAAAAACGAAAAAAACCTTTATTTTTTGCTGTTGATAAATATCTAATACTGTTATATACATCATCAACATATTTTACTATACTGATAATTATCACTATCAATCAAAATGACGATCTTGAAAGATTTAGTACCTCTAACCCCCCCCCCCCCATTTTCTCATTGGATTTGCATTGATCTCAAAAATGATCATAATTGACTTTAAAATTCGTGGAAATCCGCGTTTCCGCGGAAAAATCACATCCCTGCTTGTTTGTGTGTCCTGTCTTGTCTGTCCATCATAGAAAAAGATAATTAAAGTCAATTCTCGAATTCTCGCCATTCGATTCATCGCTATTCTCGCAATACTGCCATGATTTCTTAAGAACGTTTTTCCTGCTATATAAAATTCTCTTTACAATGCAAAATTCATATGCCGCCATCCGCCACCCTGTTTTCACAACAAACATCCATTTCAAAGTGTCAATTATCTCGATATACCACCACAGATGCATGTGACATATAGGCCCAAAGGGCCGGGTGTTTCTATACTATTGCTGAATTTATACAAATGCTTTTGTTTAACTTAACACATGTCACTGTAATAAATAAATACTACTGCATGTGGTTAGTGAAGCGACTAATTGGTTGTCGCTATCTAGATCACCATTGTAAAGCCAGACAAGGTACATGTAATTAAAGAATTAAATAAACAATAACTTTTAACATCAACTGTGATTATTAATTTTGTTTTCTGTTTAAAAAATGATTAAATCATGATTTCTCAACAAAAGCGGTTTTCGTTAAACTTGAGTTCGCCGACAACGATATTAGTTCAAATATCCCTACTTCATATAATGCAAAGTTTGCTTTAAAATATTAATTGTGACAGTTTCAGCATCCACAATGCCATAAACAATAAAAGTATTTACAGGAATTCATTTTACATACTATCGGCAATACATCTCAACGATCGACAAGACATATTTTTCTTAAATACCAGACGTTAAGATTTACACAGCATGTACAATCAAGTATTTATTTTATAATTGTTTATTTTGTTTTAAAACAAAATTATTGTAAGCAAAACAACTATTTGAAGCATTTACCAATTTTGAAATGTGTTTATTAATAAAACTAGGAATATAAACGCTATATGTTTTATTTCCAAATGCATAAATTTCATTGATATGTAATATAAAAAGAACAAGCACGTGTTGTTGAATCTTATTATTGTAACCCTATTATTACATGGATGTATTACGTAACAACCGGAACAAGCTAGTAACTATTAACAAGAGGCCCATGGGCCACATCGCTCACCTGAGAAGCTTTGACAATTCTCTAGATTTACCCTTTGTAATACATATTGTGACCCAACCCTACCCAACTGATCATAATTAAGACAATTTGAAATCTACACTACCCCAGGATGCTTCCATGTAAGTTTCAGCTTTTCTGGCCCAGTTGTTATTAAGAAGAAGATTTTCAAAGCCTTTTCCTATATATTTCTATGTAAAACTTTAAATTCCCCATTGTGTTCCCGCCCAATCCCCAGGGGTCATGATTTGAACAATTTAGAATCTACACTACCCCAGGATGCTTCCACATAAGTTTCAGCTTTTCTGGCACAGTGGTTCTTGAGAAGAAGATTTTCAAAGATGTTTCCTATATATTTCTATGTAAAACTTTGATTTCCCATTGTGGCCCCGCCCAATCCCCGGGGGTTATGATTTGAACAATTTAGAATCTACACTATCCCAGGATGCTTCCACATAAGTTTCAGCTTTTCTGGCTCAGTGGTTCTTGAGAAGAAGATTTTCAAAGATGTTTCCTATAAATTTCTATGTAAAACTTTGATTCCCCATTGTGGCCCCGCCCAATCCCCGGGGGTCATGATTTGAACAATTTAGAATCTACACTATCCCAGGATGCTTCCACATAAGTTTCAGCTTTTCTGGCACAGTGGTTCTTGAGAAGAAGATTTTCAAAGATGTTTCCTATATATTTCTATGTAAAACTTTGATTCCCCATTGTGGCCCCGCCCAATCCCCGGGGGTCATGATTTGAACAATTTAGAATCTACACTATCCCAGGATGCTTCCACATAAGTTTCAGCTTTTCTGGCACAGTGGTTCTTGAGAAGAAGATTTTCAAAGATGTTTCCTATAAATTTCTATGTAAAACTTTGATTCCCCATTGTGGCCCCGCCCAATCCCCGGGGGTCATGATTTGAACAATTTAGAATCTACACTATCCCAGGATGCTTCCATATAAGTTTCAGTTTTTCTGGCTCAGTGGTTCTTGAGAAGAAGATTTTCAAAGATGTTTCCTATATATTTCTATGTAAAACTTTGATTCCCCATTGTGGCTCCGCCCAATCCCCGGGGGTCATGATTTGAACAATTTAGAATCTACACTATCCCAGGATGCTTCCACATAAGTTTCAGCTTTTCTGGCACAGTGGTTCTTGAGAAGGAGATTTTCAAAGTGGTTCTTGAGAAGAAGATTTTCAAATATTTTTCCTATAAATTTCTATGTAAAACTTTGATTCCCCATTGTGGCCCCGCCCAATCCCCGGGGGTCATGATTTGAACAATTTAGAATCTACACTACCCCAGGATGCTTCCACATAAGTTTCAGCTTTTCTGGCTCAGTGGTTCTTGAGAAGAAGATTTTTTAATGACCCTACCCTATTTTTTGTCTTTTCTTAATTATCTCCCCTTGCGAGGGGATATGTCCCTTCATTTTAACAATTTAAATTTCCCTTCACCCAAGGATGCTTTGTACCAAGTTTATTTAAAATTGGCTCAGTGGTTCTTGAGAAGAAGTCGAAAATGTGAAAAGTTTACGGACGGACAGACGACGGACACAATGTGATCAGAAAAGCTCACTTGAGCCTTCGGCTCAGGTGAGCTAACAAGTACGTAAAATGTGCAAATTTCCAATGAACAACATACCGAAACGCGACAAAGGATGAAAAATGGCGGCATTCAAAAGTTGAAGTACGTAAACATCAATAAATTTACAGTTATGAAAATGTATTTATTTTATTTTTTAATTAAGGGGCCAGTAAAAATTTTGGTGGGCCAGTAAATTTTGAAAGTTCACTGGTCCGACTGGCCAGTTAGTTTGAAAAGTTTTCGTGAAGACTGAGTTTGACCCCCTGATCTTTGACCTTGTGACCTCAAAATCTGAAGGGGTCATCTACTCCTTAAGGGGAACCAATGTTTAAAGTTTGTTGCCTATCAAGCAAAGGGTTCTCAAGATATTGAGTGGTCAGTTTGACCCTTGACCTTTGACTTCAAAATCAATAGGGCTCATATTCTCCTTCAGAGGAACCAATGTTCTTAGTTTGATGCCTCTCAAGCAAAAGGGTTCTGAAGATATGAGCTGACATTATTTTTCCTACATCCAGAGTAGCTCTACCCTTGACCTTGTGACTTCAAAATCAATATGGGTCATCTACCCCTTAAGGTGAAGCAATGTTCTAAGTTTGATGTTTGTCAAGCAAAATGTTCTCAGGATATTGAGCGCACAACATGTCCTTATGTCCAGAGTAGTTTGACCATTGACCTTGTGACATACAGGCTCTCAGATAACCAAAAGTAGTGCTGTATGATGTGTTATATTAGTTTCCTATACAAGAGAAAATAAGCTTATCAAAAAACTTACAAGGTTTAGCCCTTTTCCTCTGTAAAGAACATGCATCATCACCATTATCTTCAAGCAAGTTTTTCATCTCTGAAATCATACATACATATAAACCATTATATTCCAGTCCACAGCTAAGTGCCTTTAAAATATCCCAAAATTTGACATAAAAAAATGTATGCACAACAAATGTATGCACAAACATTCGGAATGTTTTTAAATAATTTCATTAAATCTAATAAGGGCTATTCCAGGGGAAAAAAAAGTATGGGAGGGTTGGAAGGCACTCCTTATACTTTTTTGTGGGTAGTGGGGTGGGGACAATAGAATTCATATAAGTGGTTGTCCTCAGACAATATTTATTATAGGTGGATGCATTTACCCAAAAAAATATTCTTCTGCAAGATAATTCCTTAAATCAATACCTGTCCAATTTTCATCAAAACTTGCTCAAATTAACGTTTACAGTTGAGAGTGAAACTATATAGTACCTAACACACTAGAAACAAGTACAAATAACTATAAATGCACTTGTTAATACAGTGGGTCCCGTTTTATCCAATAGTCAAGTTGTCTGCCTTATTTTATCAGAGTAGCTGATTATTAGATTAGCCGATTGCTCCAGCGAGTCCAAACATTGGCGTATAGAGCTACATGTATTGATAATACATTGTAGCAAATTTCAAGCCAGCACTTTCGTTTTCATTTGATTACATTACTTAGTGACTTTCTTAAAATAAATTGTTTTACTTACTTGTGAATAATATGATAACATTTTCAAATAAACTGACATATAAATAATATTATTTGATAGTTATTGCCATCTTTATTCAGCACATGTTTACATTCCTTCTTCGATAGTCTCCATTTTGGAAATGGATGTAGACTAAATTCTTGACTCTATTCTGTAAACTATTTTCCCCCGGATAAATGGTGAATGAAAAATAAACAAAACTAGAAAACTGACCAGTCAGCAAGGGCCCCGCCATGGGGTGGAATTATAAGGATGCAGCTTATAGAATGATTAAAAAATATATGAAGAAATAAGCAACTGTATTCTTAAAATTTTCAACATAATTCCTGAATATCCAAAGACCTGTAAATAATATCCTTGTATATTTACATTAGGCAGTAAAGAACAACCTAACACTGAATGTATATATAAACAATAATGAAGTTTGTGTTTGTGTTATATAAAATGCCAGTCTTCAATGAATGCAAATACATGTATCATGAAGGATTGACCTTAACTTCAAAACAAACAGCAGTTGCAGACAAAGTTTTTCATTAATCTTAAAATGACAGATAAAGATAGGCCTACTAAATTTTCTTCAGCAGGCTAGATAATTAATCCCGAGGGATTAATTGTACCTCTCTCATCATTTTCTTCTAAAGTTACAATAGGAACTTTTTCAGTATTAATATTAGAATGGCTTAATCCAACTACCTTAAAAATTAAAATTCTTGAATTTACATAAAGGGAAAAAAGTAAAAATAAAAGATATGTCTTCTTTAATCTATTTCTTGTTTTTAGAATTCAATGAAATCATAACTCATTGTGTAGGTATTTTAACCAAAATAAAGTATAAACATTTATATCTAAATCCACATTTCAGAGTGTTCATAGCATTCCAAATTGACTGAACTTCAAAACAAACTTCATTTGCAGACAGAGGTGGTAATTAATCTCAATGTGACAGATAAAGATAATGCTTGGGATTTTCTTCAGGAGGAAAGCTAATTAATCCCAAGGGACTCATAGCAGCATTCAGTTTTCAATGGAAACATCTTTAGCAGTTATCTCTCTTTGCTAAAGCATTCTTCTATAAAGTTAAGGAATATACCCCACCACCCCAGCTCCAAACCAACGGTCATAGAGAAACAAACTTAGCATCAAAATATGTCTTTCTGCCTATTGAACTACCATACCAAATTTGATCTTAATTGGGCAACCATAAAAAAAGTTATTAGGAAAAAACAGGAAATTTGTGGACAGAAGAAAGACAGACGGACAGACAGAGTGATTACTATAGGGCACCCGCAAATCCTTGCGGGGCCCTAAATATTAAATTGTTTCATTTTTATTTCTTTAATAAGGTTACGTATTTTATACTGTATGTGACAATTCTCTGGTCTATGGGTTTACCAGTATCGTCCTTGTCTGCTAAAGAGATATTTTAAGAGCCATGTGGAGAGAGATATGGTATGGATTTTGAGACGTATATTTACAGTGGCTGGAACGTTATTGTTGACAACTTACACGAACGATCACGTTACACGAACGATTCCGCACGATTAACGCACGATTAAACCTGTTACACGAACGATCTTTCACGTTCACGATTCTACACGTTACACGATCTTACACGATTGTTAACGCAAACGCACGATTCTTCACTTAAAATAGTTCAAAATATTTAGGATTCAATATTTTAAAAACGAAATACGGCTTAATAATTATTTCAGATTTCAAAGAATTATCAATATTATTTCATAGACTTTGAAGAAAAAAAAGGAAAATTATATTTCTGTAACTAAATATATGCAAGACTTAATATTTTGGATTAAAAATAATTATTTCTAAGGTAATTCTCTGATCAAAAAAAAAGGAATCTATTCAATCTATTAGACGATGTACATGTATGTGGGTCGTATAATTTGATTGAATTGGATATCATGATATGCAGAAAGGGGGATACGATTGAACAAAAATGGCAGGATGGAATGACTTAAATTATAATTACAAATTTTATCCTTATGTTTCCAATGATTCAATGTCTGATAAACTTGCCAGTTATTCAACTTTTTTATTTGCAGAAATTTAAAATTAATTAATTACAAATAGGCTCAAGAGATGAACACAGATAATCAAAACTCCCGAAAATCATGCCGTGTCCATGTATATTTGTCGACTAACTAGTTATGTAAGCATTGAGAAATGTTTATTTCTTTGTAAAAAAAAAATATATTTATTTTCAATGAATTGATTTCAAGATTATCTTGACCACAATAAGAAGTAAATAATAATTAAAATCAGATTTTTCAAAAAGGCGTTAAAGATCTAAGTACGGTTTATCACAATATTGATCGCGCTATTTGACAAGAACTTAATATTGTATGACTTACTATATTGCTTGTTTCAAGCGATAATTAGTCCGTTCTGCATTCTATTATGTAAATAGCGCTTTTTCATTTTTTGGATTAATTAATAAATTAAGAAAAACAAACAAGGGAAATGCTTATTTTACAAATAATATTCCGATAAAAACTTACAAAACGAAATTTACATGATTCTAAACGCACGATCTCGCACGCTTAAAAACGCACACGATTGAGTCTGATACACGAACGATCTCGCACGTTAAACGAACGATCACTCATGATACACGAACGATTCTACACGATTGGTTTGTCAACAATAACGTTCCAGCCACTGTATACAGGTCCTTTGTGATTTTAACCATAAAATTTGCACTTTAAAGTGAACAAATATTAAGTCAAATGACCAAGTTAAATGATTAAATAATCTAATTATGATGCTTTTCAATGTAGGGGCTGACAAATCTCATTGCCCGACGCCCGAGACTAGTGAATTTTGGGGATGGGCAAGGGATTTTTTATCAACCACTTGCCCAAGGGCAAGTGACTTTTTCAAAACAAAAAAATAACTAGAACTGTCCAAACGGGACAAAATACCCCCCGCTGGGTTTTTCAGAAGTAAGTTCTTCCATAATAAAGATATGTATCAAACACGAATAATGAAATTTTTATTCCAGTGACCTTGAACTTCCTCAAATGACCTTGGGTTATGGTCATGACACACCCTTGGGTCATGGGCAATCTTTGAGTGAAATGAGAACCTACCAAGTTTATCCATAAGAAAGATATGAACCGGACACGAATTATGAAATTTTTCTTCCAGTGACCTTGAACTTCCCCAAATCACCTTGGGTCAAGGTCATGACACACCCTTGGGTCATGGAAAATCTTTGTGTGAAATGAAAACCTACCAAGTTTATCCATTAGAAAGATATAGACCAGACACGAATTATGAAATTTTTCTTCCAGTGACCTTGAACTTCCCCAAATCACCTTGGGTCAAGGTCATGACACACCCTTGGGTCATGGGCAATCTTTGAGTGAAATGAGAACCTACCAAGTTTATCCATTAGAAAGATATGGACTGGACATGAATTACGAAATTTTTCTTCCAGTGACCTTGAACTTCCCCAAATCACCTTGGGTCAAGGTCATGACACACCCTTGGGTTATGGGCAATCTTTGAGTGAAATGAGAACCTACCAAGTTTATCCATTAGAAAGATATGGACCGGACATGAATTATGAAATTTTTCTTCCAGTGACCTTGAACTTTCCCAAATCACCTTGGGTCAAGGTCATGACACACCCTTGGGTCATGGGCAATCTTTGAGTGAAATGAGAACCTACCAAGTTTATCCATAAGAAAGATATGGACCTGACACGAATTATGAAATTTTTCTTCCAGTGACCTTGAACTTCCCCAAATCACCTTGGGTCAAGGTCATGACACACCCTTGGGTCATGGGCAATCTTTGTGTGAAATGAGAGCCTACCAAGTTTAACCACAAAAGATACATCTCAAATATGATTTATGATATTTTTCTTACAGTGACATTGAACTTCCTCAAATGACCTTGGGTCAAGGTCATGACACACCCTTGGGTCATGGGCAATCTTTGTGTGAAATGAGAACCTACCAAGTTTATCCATAAGAAAGATATGGACCGGACACGAATTATGAAATTTTTCTTCCAGTGACCTTGAACTTCCCCAAATGAACTTGGGTCAAGGTCATGACACACCCTTAGGTCATGAGCAATCTCAGTGTGGAGTTGTAGATTCTAATGTCCCTCTGTTAGAAAGATATGGACCGGACACGATTGCACAGACAGACGGACGGACAGACGGACAGCTAGACAGACGGACAAGGTGATTCCTATATACCCCCCCCAAACTTCGTTTGCGGGGGGTATAAAAATCTTAGTTTTAAGTGGATAGGGTACTTGAAATAATCATTTTTTGTCTTCCTACTTTTCATAGTTTAAAGTAAAAATTCAGGTAGGGCAATTGAATTTTGACCATGTACTCGTCCATGGGCAAGTACTTGAAAAATCTATTTGTCAGCCCCTGCAATGTCCAAGCAAATTGTCATATGCAAGCTAATCAGTTTAATAATTAAAATTTCATGCCGAAAAAATTGCAAACAATTGTCATAATTAAGATCCATTCTCTGTAACGACTTACGCGTAGTCTCAGAATTTCTCCAAACTCTCTATGATAAAAGTTTTTGATACCGTAAACTCAAATCAGGCAGAAAATGGTTGCTATGTGTCATGGTTACTATGGCAACATCTCCTAAAGTTTGAAAAATGGAATTTTTCAACATGTTCAGAGTCCCACAGTTAATGTTTGCAGCAAAGCAAACAAGTGGCAATGATTGTTTCTGGAAGTTGAAGGCCTGATGTCTTAAATGCATGATAAACATGTTTAATAAATCAAATATTACATACGTTACTATGGAAACAAAGTATTCAAAAGTATTAATTTTGCTCATTTAATTTTAAAAAAATCATGCACTTAAGAATTAAAAAAAATCATAGGTTGAAATGCAAGCAAATAATAGATAAAAGATCCTTGCGACATTTACCAAGGAAGAAATATGATATTTATTACAGGTTGGCAATGGTTGCCATGGTTTTAATTCCAAGAAGGGATTTTAAATTTATTCTCTTAGTGTTTAAATCTAATCCTATCTTTTTATATGCATATTTCTATATAACTAAGGATAAATTTTTAGAGATGTTCATGTAACCCTAATTTTCACATTTCAAAAAATTCAAATTCAATTCTTTAAATAAAGGATGTCAAAATAATTATTTTCCTTAGTCGATTATTTGATTGCATTATTCGAATGCTAGTCGAATATTCGGAACATTTTCTGAAAATGAAATTTTATTTCAAACTTCTCTGGTACACGACTTATTTACAATCCCCCAAAACCCTTTTTACTTAAATCTGTTTGAAAAGTAACATCAAAATTAATCCAACATGTTGATAGTACGATTACATGAAATAAATTTAGAGAGCTAATTCCCCAAATTTATGATTTCCAAGTCAGTCAAATTCATAAATGGGTCTGTATAGTTAGTTTTTAAAAAAATTATTTTAGTAAGCATTAAGAAATTGCCTACCGATATTTTTTAAAGCTTATTATGAAATTAATCAGGGTGGGGTGGGGGTAATCTCACACTATCCAAACATCAGGTGCCTGTGATATGCAGTCAGATACTGATTAATGAGTTATTGGTTGCTCCGGCTATCAAGGTTTTCTCATGCAAGGGGCAATAACTAAAAAAGGGGTCAGAGTTAGGAGTCATGAGTGGAACTTTTGACAAAGTTTCAAAAGAGCATCTGAACAAAGCAATAATTTTTATAATAGGTTGATAGACAAAAGAACAGTCCAAATTCCTCATAGTCTAGATGACCTTGATCTAAGTTTCAAGGTCAAAGGTTGTCAACTTTGTCGCAGTTAGTCCCATGTTTCTACGATTGATCGTTTAAAAAAATTCAGTTAATGTTAACAGCAAAAACTCTCAGGGGCATTAACTCATAGAAGGGCTCAATGAATGCTTTCGCAATGAATAGATTCAAAAGTCACCTAAATTAGTCCAAGACATTGGTGAAGATTTGGTATCGCTACGGTTTGCGGTTTCAGAGGAGTAGCGAAAACAAGGTTTATCATTGCAAGGGGCGATAACTTTATGAGGGGTGAAAGTTCAAGTACGCAGGGTCAACTGCAATAATGCTTTGAGAAGTCTATTATCATGAACTATATATCTTTTCGATAACTTATGCAACAAAAAATCACTCGGTGAAAAAAAATGATAAAAATAATAACTAATAGACTAATTGTTCACAGAACAATTAGAGGTCTTTCCACCTTCTTTAATTTTTTGAAAATTTCTTTTATATTTACCTTTTCATAGTAAAATTTCGAATAAAAAGAAACCAGAAATGGCTTCAAAACTAAGAAAAATGAAAGTTTTCAACAACAACAAAAAAATTTAAAGTGACCTTGACCTTGAAGAAATATTCAAGGTCCAGGTTCACATTGCACTTGACTCCATGCTTCTACGACCCTTAGTTTTTAAAGTTATAAGGTTTAATAGTATGTGCAAAGGCGTTAAAAGGTGATAACTCATGTAAGGGGTCATCGGATCCTTTCGCTCTGAATAGATTAAGTTGTGTATATAGACCCTGAAGACATTAGTAAAGGTTTTGTGCCTCTGTGGTTTACAGTTTCTGAGGTGTATCAATAACAAGGTTTTTAGTGAAAGAGGCAGTAACTTTTAAAAAGGTAAATCTTAGGGGAAAAGTATAAATTATTTGATATAGTTTTAAGAGGACATATTAAAGATGCAAAGATATTTAGTATATGTTGAAAGACAAAAGAGATATAAAAAGTGCTAAATATCTCATATTTTGAATGACCTTGATCTCTGACCTTCACAAAAATTTAAAGGTCTGATATCAAAGAATCAAATGCAGTTGGTTTCATGTCTCTATGGCTTATAGTTTTGAAAATTTTTTATTATTTGTAAACATCAAAAACTTCTCAGGGTCATGTGCAAAAAACTTTCAAGGAGTACATTCTTACGGACTATTTATCTTTTCGATAAAACTTGAAACTCAAAATCACACGGCGGAAAAATAATAAACAAGAGGCCCATGGGCCACATCACTCACCTGAGCACATGGCTTGGTGAAAGCACAAATCGGTTCAGTATTGAAAAGATTACTTGGGGGGGGGGCTTGAATTTTAAACTACCTGATGATTCTTCCATGTCAATATAACAAATGGCTTTGTTGTACTTGAGTATATTTTTAAAAGAAATGTCCCATATATTCCTTTGTAAAAATTTGATCCCCCAATATTTACATTTCCAATGTCTTTGTCCAAGATAAAATTACCAATTGTAAATGTAATTTATTTCCTCCTGAATGTTTTGGCGCGGTTCCAAAAAAACCACATGCAGGGCGGGACAACACCTAGAGAGAAGCAGGCTTGGAGCCCCGTGGATTGGCGGAATCAAAGCATGTAAATATAAGGAATAACTGTCAGATTTTTCGAATTCATGAAGATGATCAATGGATTGGCTTGTGTGATAATTTTATGCATAAATGCCTTCGGCATTTATGCAAATTACCACATTTGTTTAAAATATATACACATGTATTACAGCAATTACAATCTTTTCAGCTGTCAAAATCATGTCGACTTTCACGGGATTTAAAACGAAAGTAGAATGGTAGATGAATACCGATCCCGATCAGAATTAAGACGAAGAAAAACAGAAATAAAAAAAATCGAGGCGGGGGTATAAAATCGGGGCGGGCGGGGATGAGAATCTAGGAATATTTTTATTATGGCCTAATTGGCATTGTGGCTCCTCCCTATACCAGGGGTCATCATATGAACAAACTTGAACCTACACTACCTGAGGATGCTTCCATATCAATATGACTAAACATAGCTTTTCTGTTTTTGAGAAGAAATATTTTTCCTATATGTTCTTATGTAAAACTTTTGATCCTGCATTGTGGCCCGACCTTATCCCTAGGGGTCATCATTTTAACAAACTTTAATCTACACTACCTGAGGATGCTTCCATATCAAAATGACTAACCATGGCTTTGCAGTTCTTCTTCAGAAGAAATTTTCTGATATTTTTCTATTTAAGACTTTGATCCTCCATTGTGGCCCCACCCTACCCCCAAGGGGTCATGATTTGATCCAAATAGAACCTACACTACCTGAGGATGCTTCCATATAAATATGATCAATCAGGGCTTTGCTGTTTCTGAGAAGAAGATTTTTAAAGATATTTCCTATATATTTCAAAAACTTAGTCCTTTGTGGCCCCGCCCTACCCCCGGGGGTCATGATTTGAACAAACTTGAATCTACACTACATGAGGATGCTGACATATAAATGACTCATCATGGCTTTGCTGTTCTTGAGAAGAAGATTTTAAAGATTTTTCTTATATATTTCTATGTAAAACTTTGATCCTCCATTGTGGCCCCGCCAAGAATACTTTGTTGCAAGTTTGGTTGAAATTGGCCCAGTAGTTCTGGAGAAAAAGATGAAATTGTGAAAAGTTTACAATGATGACACCGACAACAGACAACAGACAAATTTTGATCAGAAAAGCTCACTTGAGCCTTTGGCTCAGGTGAGCTAAAAATAAGAAACAGAAGAAAATCAATATTTCTATTGAATTATTGTATTTTATTATTATTGAATTTTAACCCCCCAGGGGTTCATGATTTGAACAAACTAGAATCTACACTACCTGAAAATGATTCCATATTAATATCACTAATCATAGCTTTGAAGTACTTGAAAAGATGATTTTAAAAGGTTTCCCTATAAATCCCTATGTAAAACTTTGGTTAGCCATTTTGGCCCCACCCTAGCCTGGGGGTCATGATATGAACAAACTTGAATCTACACTACCTGAGGATGATTCCACATGAGTTTCATCTTTCCTGGCCCAGTTGTTCTTGAGAAGAAGATTTTTAAAGATTTTTCCTATATATTCCTATGTAAAACTTGAGTCGGCCATTTTGGCCCCACCCTAGCCCCGGGGGTCATGATTTGAACAAACTTGAATCTACACTACCTGAGGATGATTCCACATGAGTTTCATCTTTCTTGACCGAGTGGTTCTTGAGAAAAAGATTTTTTTAAAATGCCATTAATTTTTAACAAATTCATGATTATCTCCCCTTGGAAAAGGGTGAGGCCCTTCATTTGAACAAACTTGAATCCCTTCACCCAAGGATACTCTGTGCCAAGTTTGGTTGAAATTGGCCCAGTGGTTCTTGAGAAGAAGATGCCTTCGGCTCAGGTGAGCTAAAAAAATATAAAAGTACACACCTAAAGATTCACTTTCATTATGCATTTCACTGTCCTGGTCATCTACAAAATAATAAGTATAATAACTAATTTGCTAGGATAGAAACCACAGAAAAACTTATCAAGCTTGCCATTCATAAAAAGGTATCCTTGACCCATATAAAATAATTTACGATTCCTGTGGCATGCAAAACTTACCTGAACTACTGTACTTTGTTATAACAGAGTGCAAGTCAGAAT
>NW_026927051.1:0-28726 GCF_032062105.1 Saccostrea cuccullata | reverse complement strand
CCAAGGAGCTCCAAGTGATGTGTGTACGCCATAATTAACCCCCCCCCCCCCCGATAGAATTAATAAAGTCACAAATTAATGATGATTTTAGGATTTTATGAAAAAAAAACGTAGTTATTTTTTTTAAATCCTATTTAATTTTTCATTCTTATAGTCAGGTTATGACAGGGTGGGTAAATCTTAAAATAAAAATGTCGAAATTTCTTTCATTCCTGATTGAAATAAAAAAAAATAAAATCATATGCAGTAAACAGACAGGTATAGAAAGGAACTTCATTTGTGGGAAATGGCTTTTTCAAGGTTATTTTACAGAGATTAAAAAAAGGAAGTCAACGCTAATATTACTAAGTGTTCACAAGCGTAAATATACAGGTAAGCAGTGATTAAATACAATCGCAGTGTAAATTGAGGTACACTGTAGGTCTACCTCAACACTAAGAAACGGGGTGCACAGCTTTCAAATATCAAATTTTCATTGATTGTACCAGTGTTCTCAAAGTTATGGTCGAACTGAAAAAGAAATTTTTAGTAAATTAAATGTGTAAAAACAAAAATGGAGAAAGCAAAATCGAAACGAAAAATAAAATAATAAATTTTAAAAAATTAAGAGAGAATAAAGAAAAAAATCGGAATTAATTTTTGAAAGGCGTCCCTTTCCGTAGTGATAAAAACTTGCGCATCCCCCCTCCAAGAAATGGGGGGTGTTGGGTGAGGGGGAGGGGTAATCAAACCATTTAATTACAATATTTATACATGTAGTCCGGAACTATATTGTTTTTGCCAGAAATGAAATTAGGCCTAGTAATCAATAAATAAAACTAACTTACTGCCTGCATGCGTTTAAGGCGTTTGATTTTAAAATTTTACATGACCTAATGCTAGTTCGCTCTTCATTTTAGGGTATACAATATTCTGCATGTCACACTTGTGACGTCACATACGACACTTCCGGTAAACAGCTAAATTCAGCGCGAGCTCACATGTGTAAACTAAGCTATTTTTAGTAATATCTCTAATCAGCTAGAGAGATATAGTATATGTGCTGTAAATCATTTTACTCGTATTTATAATGACTATCGAACTATGTTAAAATGTAAAACCTACCAAGCCTTTTTAACTTACTTCTTGAGGTAAATTCTTTATCTTCGTATTCGAATTGTTTATTCATGAAACCGGAAGAGATCGAGTTATCTTTTATTTCCAAGCGTATTTAATTCCGAGACTTTTCATTGGTTACTTCTAAATTTATTATCAAATCACATTACGGCTAACTTTTACTTTCATTCTATTGTTAACAACAGTATTTAAACTCGAGCACCGCCGTGCTCTTGGTTTCTGCTGAGCCAAACCTTGTATCAAGGTAAATATCAGGAGTTGCCTCACCCTATTTCCCCTGACTAAATTTTGATTATTAATTCTTTATTTTTCTAACTTAGTTCTTTATTTTTTCCATTTCGTTATTTTTCTCGAAAGCCACATTCATTCCCTGGGAATATTTATTTGTTTGGTATTTTTCATATACAATAGACCCTATTAAGGTTATTAACCGCCATCTTGGACTGGGGGCAAACATTGGGAGCTGACGTCACAAAAACAATGGCCGAATCGAGCTCCGCAGCTGACGATGCAGCGAATATAATCGCCGCGTATAATTTACCTGCTTTGTAACAAGTGTACCTAGGAGTGCAGAAGAGACCCCAAGGTAATGTTTTTTGACCATAAACAAGTATTTTATCTTTGATTTCCACTTTAATGACGTAAGTTGCATATTTACACAATGTTGTCAAAACCACGTGGCCGAAGGAAACGCTTCCTGCACTTAGGAGGTCGGTCATGTTTTGCATTGCCCCGGTTATATGCGGCATATTTCAGTACTGTAATTTTTGTGGTCTCAGGTGGAGATGATTTGGATGCTAGGCAATTTTTTCCG
The DNA here is from genome assembly GCF_032062105.1 of Saccostrea cuccullata. NCBI lineage: Eukaryota > Metazoa > Mollusca > Bivalvia > Ostreida > Ostreidae > Saccostrea > Saccostrea cuccullata. The sequence continues at coordinate 26,796 of NW_026927051.1, read as the reverse complement.
AAGGCCTGAGACAAAATTTCAATTTTTTATAGAGCTTTGAAATCGGCCAAAAGGGGGTGAGATATCGAAAAAATATAATACATCGGTATAAGATGAGTTTTAATGAACAATATCCAAGGTTGAACATTATTTTTAATTAATATAATTAATATAATATAAATAAATTATATTTTGTATGTTATATACATATAAATTAAGTGTCATTGATTCATTACACCTTCACTGTACTTTACTAATTACTAGTCATTCATGGTTTAGTATTGACATTGTTTATACAGAAACTCTTGCATGTACAAGGGTGTCAAGAAATATGAAAGATATAAAGACACCTTGAAAAAAGTATTTTTCCCCATAAAAATATTTTTTTTTCATCACTGCAACAGTGCAGTCCAATATGAAAATTTGTAATATTACGAAAAAACGTAAGATTACGATAAAGCGTAATATTACAAGTTATCGTAATATAAAACTTATATTACAATTTTTCGTAATGTAGTTAAATTACGAATATGCGTAATATAGCAGATGTAAGAGACTATATTACGAGTTTTCGTAATCCAAGACAAATTCAAGCATTGCAAGAAATTGAGTGGCGGGTAGCAAAGTATGACGTTTAATACGAGATGTTACGGGCGATAACTTGTACGAACTCTTACTGAGATTTGAATTCTGTGTATTTCAATAAGAATTGCACGAACAATTGAATTATGAGATGAGGGTGTGATTTTTAGGGTAGACTTTGCAAGAAAAGTAGGGAGTTCGGGTGATATAGACCAATGCGACATGCTTAAGCGAATATTGAAATTTACTGGAAAACCCTTACCAAAATAAAAGCCTTCTGGCACATAGTTGCAGCAAGTTTACTGCAAAGTTGCCGCAACCTTGCGGCAAATATTTGCGGCAAACTTGCCGCAAATAGATTTTTCGTATGCAAATTTTTTTCTGGCACACAGTTTGCGGCATATTTGCGGCAAAGTTCTGGCACATTTGTGGCACACACTTGTGGCACATTTCTGGCATATAGTTTACTGCAAGTTTGTGGCACACACTTGCGGCACATTTCTGGCATATAGTTAACTGCAAATTTGTGGCACACACTTGTGGCACATTTCTGACATATACAATTCCATAAGTTAATATACCTTACCTAAACAAATTAATTTTAAAAGAACGTGATTAAACATGACAGCAACATGTAATACATGTACTATGAAAAAAAAGAACATTCAAGCCATTTTAAAAATTATTTATGAAAATTTCAAGGTAAAAAAGGTACCAGGTACATGAAAATATAACACTAACTATAATATTAATGTTTAAAAAAAACTTGCACAGTACAAGAACAAAATCTGTTGATTGAACAGTTACACTGTATGTATACATCAGATAGAGAAAAAAACAGATTTAAAAAAAAATAAATAAACAACCTTTGAGAAATATAATGGCACAAATTTACATTGGTCATTATGCAAAATGAATAGAGGGTTTGTAGTTAACAACAATCACAAAACATTTTACATCAAAGAAAAGATTCACCTCTTACAATGAATTTCAACTGCACATATCAAAGTAATAGTGCTGCACAATATGAATAAAAACATATAAGGTATTTTGAAAAATTTAATCTCACAGTATTATTTACACAGTAAAGGCGACAATTTGTTCAGTGTCTTGATTCTATCACTTTTAAAAAAACAACAACATAATCCCCTTGAAGAATCCATGTCATGTTGAAAGAGTTATCCGTTGCATTTCCCATTAATTGATTGATTGTATATTGTTTAAAGTCCCTCATGAGAATTTTTCACTTATATGAAGATGCCAACATCTGCCGTGGGAGAGCTGCAAATTTTGTCCTATACTACATTAATTGGCACTCAGGGCCATTGAGCAGGGAGGATCTTTTTTTATCATCACCTACTGCAACATGGGGCCTCAGTTTATACAGTCTCATCCGAAGGATCCACAGTGGAATTCAACTCCTTACTTCGTGACTCGAGGGCAGACACTCTAACCATGCGGGCGACACATTTGATAGGAATATTTATTAACTACTTTCTTGGTACTTCAAATTCACTCTGACATTTCAACTATCTTTTCATGATTTGGGGGGGGGGGGCTTCCTTTCCAACATTATGCAAGTACCTGTTAAAAAGATAGAGAGATTAATTACTCGCATTGCAGTCATTGAAACCAGTATTTATTTAAGCAATGAATTAAACCTAATTTTGACCTAGAGATCCCACATTTGTATCTTGTTTTGTATGCATTAAAATCATATTAAAATTCAAAAACAACACTTTGTTAAATAAAACTACATGCTTCTTTGACAAATTATAGAATGTAAAGTGTATTTAATCATTTGTTTATATGACATAAACATTTGAATATGTACCTAATTCTTAATTGTGATTACTTACATATAGCACAGGGGCTTGTCACGAAATATTTATCTTCTTTTAAAAAAGTTACCCATACTATATAAAAATACACAAGGGAGGAATCTAAAAATAGGAAATTCGCTACCACAAATTTTGACCGGACTTTTTATCTTGTTTCTGGGCGACTTTCGTTGCGGAGCAACTAGGAGTGAGTGGAGTATAGATTCAATTTTAATATTCTTCAGTCAAATTCTAATCAACGCGTACCGTTTGTCATATAACTAACCTCTTTTCTCGATATTTGGATCTGGCGACAGTTCTTTCCATATGAATTTCCGGCGTAAATTGAATGCAAGGCTCTGATTGGTTGCTTTCTGTAAATAACTCGTACACAAAGAAGCTCTTTTTTTAGTGCACCAAAACAGAGGGGAACTCAAACTGTCATGATGGCATTGAACAATACAGCTGTGGTTTCATTGCACGTATTTTACAATATTTGGTTATATTTATTTATATAAACATGTTAAATATCATTCACTAAGCATGTCAATCCTTACAGTTTATATTTTGTGTACGAGTTATCTACAGAAAGCAACCAATCAGAGAGTGCTTTCAGTTGACGCATATGGAAAGAACTGTCGCCAGATCCAAATATCGAGAAAAGAGGTTAGTTATATGACTAACGGTACGCGTTGATTAGAATTTGACTGAAGAATATTAAAATTGAATCTATACTCCACTCACTCCTTGTTGGTCGGCAACGAAAGTCGCCCAGAAACAAGATAAAAGGTCCGGTCAAAATTTTTGGTAGCGAATTTCCTATTTTTAGATTCCTCCCTTGTGTATTTTTATATAGTAGGGGTAACTTTTTTAAAAGAAGATAAATATTTCGTGACAAGCCCCTGTGCATATAGTCCATATCTTAGTTAGCAGAATCCTTTCCTGCAGATAAATGCCCTTTTGATCTATTCTTTGTAGAGGTTTTACTGATTCATCATCAGTTCATCTGGATATATAGAACAAAAAATAAAAACATATACTATATCGACCCAATTTGTTATGAACAAGGACTGTAAAAATTCTAACTGAACTGGCTCAGCAAATACAGTCAAGTCTTTTTCTATGTTAAAAAGACATCAGAGTTATACAATTTTTTTAAAATACTCACATTCTCTCTTTATCCAAGGTCTATGTTGCTGTTTTCTCCTTTCTCTTTGTTCTTGTCATGAGTCATGACCCAGGTGGTTTAAAATTGGCGCAAACTTCCAAACCGGATGTGAACTGATAAGCCGTTCTTAGATAGGTCTGTAACGCAACAGACAAGTCGTTCCTAAAGGTCTTTATGGCACACTTTTGGCACACAGTGATTTTGATAGTTAAAAGAAACATTTCTGGTACACTTCTGGCACACTATATATATAAAAGGCATCTAAGGGAAATTGTGGCATACTTCTGGCACATATGTGCATCAGATCATTTAATGTGCCACTAGAAGTACATATGTGCCCCTAGCAGCACACAATGAACCGCAAGTGGCATACTGTGTGCTGCTAGCTGCATTTACTGCACACTTCTGGCATACTGTTCTGGTACATAGATTTGTTTGCCGCAAACTTGCTGCAAGCTTGCCGCAAACTTGCAGCAAACATTTCATTTTGGTAAGGGAATTGGTCTTATCCTTGGGAAAATTCCTATAAAAGAATATAAAAGAAATTGTCCAGTCACCCATCGCTGGCGGTACTTTCTTCTTGAATTTCCATGCTTTGTGATAGGCGTAACTGACCAAACTGACCACGTGCTATCAGAAGCCGTGGAATCTGATATATATTAATGACGTCATACTTTGCTACCCACCACTCAATTTCTTTCAATGCTTGAATTTGTCTTAGATTACGAAAACTCGTAATATAGTCTCTTACATCTGCTATTTACGCGTATTCCTAATTTAACTACATTACGAAAAATTCTAATATAAATTTTATATTACGATAACTTGTAATATTACAGTTTCTCATAATATTACGGTTTCTTGTAATATTACGAATTTTCGTATTGGACTGGACTGTGCAATTTTGAATACTTTTATTATAATTAAGAATATTGCTATAGCTATTTGCAGAAAAATTTAAAATTGAGTGATAATTAGATATATTTTAAAATACACTGTACAAAAATATAGCAAATATTTTACATTCTTAAAATAAGGTATGACTACCCTCAAATTCATGTTCATTCAATTAAACAAGGAGAAATAAAATAAATAAAAAAAAGAAATAAAAGGAAACCAAAAGGATTTTAATATTGATTCATGTATAGTTATTCCAGAAAAAAAATATCCATGGTGCATGCATATGAAGCAAAATTGTGCAGTTTTACACAATTTAATATTATTGTAGAAGAGAGGATGTCCTAGAAACACCTGGAGGCTTGACTCGGAGTCAGAGTTAAAAACACAGGATATGACAAGGCAGGATGCAGCTAAAGCAGCTCCGAATTGAGTTCGTTGGAGGACTGTCGTCGATGGCCTATGTTCCTCATAGAATGACAGGCCGAAGTAAGTACATGAAGTAAGTAGCAGGACGTACATGTCATTGTGCTTTCAAACTATGTTATTTGAATTTTAAACAAATTAGTTTTGAAATTAAAGTGAATCCCTGTATAAATACATGTATTCAAATAAAAAAAAAAGGAATTTAAAGGTTTGAAAATAAAAATGATGCATTAATTTTTTGTTTCATCTGTTATAAAAAGCCCATGAAATTGGATCAAAAAGTAGATAAATATAGTAGCATTGTGACATAATACCACCAAATTACAAACATAAATAATTCGTAATATGCTAAGATCTTCCTCAAATTTGCAAAGCAAATCTTTATTTTGAAAAATTTAGTTTTAAGAAATGAATATTTACAATATATGAATCTTACTTAACAGCAATGATTTTAAAAATTATCAAAGATATTTCATTCAGAAATTATCAAATTTTTATAATTATACATGAATACATGTACCTATCTTTTTTTTCAGAAGAGTGCTCTTTCAACACTGCATGGCAATATAAACAGTATATGCCTCAAGTAAGTTTAAACTCTACATATTTCAAATTTAAAGGAGATCAAGTTGTTTAGCTTTATTGCAATTTTTGCTTTGAAATGCAGTTATGTTGAATGATCGAATGACTCATCTTGAGAAAGATGTCGAGAAATGTGTGAAATGTACTGCAGTTTTTGAAACTGTTTAATAAATCAAGGCTATTTGTAATGATTTGAAACCACTTGTAGATTCAAAATGCATTTACATTGTATATTTATTATTATAATCATTTTATAAAATTATATTTAATTATCATAAATGATAGTCTCTGTGCTATTTCTGTTATAACAGATTTCTTTCTGATAAAATCATAGATAATAAACTCTGAAGAATATTGGTCCTACTCCTTTGAAATGTATAATCTCCTCATTACAGATTTTGAAGAATCCTCAATTCAAATCCAGACTGCGGCAGCCCTACCACGTAGCTGTTGGACTCGTATGGGATAACAATAATCAAAAGTCACGATATCCACGCATGGATTTTATCTCATCTTGAGTAATTGTAGAGAAATCATATACAGTCTATTTTGTGACAGAAACTGAAAGAGAGAGGGCTTTACATTGTCCTTTTGAATTTGCTAGGACATTTTTTATGAACTTTATAATACCGCTCATGTACATATTTTTGTTGAAAGATAAAGTACACTTATTAACACCAAAATACTGATTAGGCCATTCCAATTTTTATACGCCCGTCTTAAGACGGGACGTATTATGTTATAGGCTTCGTGTCCGTCCGTCTGTCTGTCTGTTAGCTTTTCTCGTGTCCAGCTCATAACTTTAATACTATTAGGCCTAAAGTTATCAATCTTTGTCAGCTGATACATCTTGGGTAGAAGGTGTGTTGTGCACAAAAAGTAGGTCAATCTGACCTTTAATAAAGATGCTATAGCCAAATATGGAAAAATCCTGTCCGGCTCATAACTAGAAAACTATGAGACCTAGAGCTTTCAAACTTGGCAAAAGTATACAGCTAAAGTAGAAGGTGTGTCGCGGCCTATTTCAAGGTCACTGTGACCTTTATTTAAGTGATTTTTTTTTAAAAACCAAGTCTTTTAAATTTTAAATTTCATAATCCTAAAAAATGTAAAAATGTAGTTGTATCCTTATTAAAAAATGTTAAATTAAGTAAAAACTTATTTTTTCATTATATACTTTACAGCAATCTGTAATAAATGTTTATGCTTTGAGAGGAATTCAGTTTGTGCCATGGGCATAATTATCAAGCACTGGTCAAGAAGAATTTTGATAACAGAAAGTTGCATGTCAAATTAGAGAGAAATGAATGAGTTTATTGTCAGGAGTTAAGAGCATCTCTAGAACTGATGCAGCTGTTATCTTAATTTATCTCTTGGGAGTTGGGCAAAAAGAAATGGCCTCATAGTTGCTTGAGTTCTTGATGGCTAGTCCAGATAAAGATCTTCCAATTGGTGTAATGTAATTAAAACAAATTTATGTTTTAGTGTATGATTAAAACTAAATTAGTATTGTATAATATAATTAAAACTAATTATACATGTGTTCATTGAAAAAAATATATATATTTCAATTTTTATATGCAACAAATAGCAGTCATGTCTCACTTAGAATTTTATAGTCTGAAGAAATTATAATTTATGTTTGATTTTTTTTATTAAACTGTAGCATTTCTATTATTTCATAAAATATGCAATAAACAATTTAAGTTTAAGTAAGCTGCAGATGGATATTTGTTATGCTCTAACACAACCAGTTTAGAGTTATATGATGTATTTATTATAATCAATCCCTACACTGCAAGTCTCTTAGAGATGTATGATAAGAAATGGAAATTGAATCATTGAAATTTGTGTCAATCTGTTAATCAAGGCTACCTGATTTTCTTGCATTGATCCTAACCAATTTATGATTATTGAACAATATTTGACGGGCGTATCATGCTGTGGCGTGGCACTTTTTTAGCTCACCTGAGCCGAAGGCTCAAGTGAGCTTTTCTGATCAAAATTTGTCCGTTGTCTATCGTTGTAATCGTTGTCGTTGTTGTCGTCGTCGTAGACTTTTCACATTTTCATCTTCTTCTCATAAACCACTGGGCCAATTTCAACCAAACTTGCTTCAAAGTATCCTTGGGTAAAGGGGATTCAGGTTTGTTCAAATGAAGGGCCACACCCTTTTCCAAGGGGAGATAATTATGAAATAGAGAAAAATTAATGGCATTTTAAAAAAATCTTCTTCTCAAGAACCATCGGGCCAGGAAAGATGAAACTAATGTGGAATCATCCTAAGGTAGTGTAGATTCAAGTTTGTTCAAATCATGACCCCCGGGGCAAGGGTGGGGCCAAAATGGCTGACCCAAGTTTTATATATAGGAAAAATCTTTAAAAATCTCCTTCTCAAGAACCATTTGGCCAGGAAAGATGACACTCATGTGGGATCATCATCAGGTAGTGTAGATTCAAATTTGTTCAAATCATGACCCCTGGGACCAGGGTGGGGCTAAAATGGCCAAGTTTTACATAGGAATATATAGGAAAACTCTTTAAAAATCTTCTTCTCTGAATCTCAAGAACCACTGTGCCAGGAAAGATGAAACTAATGTGGAATCATCCTAAGGTAGTGTAGATTCAAATTTGTTCAAATAATGACCCCCGGGGCTAGGGTGGGGCCAAAATGGCCGACCCAACTTTTACATAGGAATATATAGGAAAAATTTAAAAATCTTATTCTCAAGAACCATTGAGACAGGAAAGATGAAACTCTTGTAAAATTATCCTCAGGTAGTGTAGATTCAAGTTTGTTCAAATAATAAACCCCGAGGCTAGGGTGGGGCCAAAATGACCGACCCAAGTTTTACATAGGAATACATAGGAAAACTGTTGAAAAAACTTCTTCTCAAGAACCACTGTGCCAGGAAAGATGAAACTAATGTGGAATCATCCTAAGTAGTGTAGATTCAGATTTGTTCAAATAATGACCCCTGCGGCTAGGGTGGGGCCAAAATGGCCGACCCAAATTTTACATAGGAATATATAGGAAAAATCTTTAAAAATCTTATTCTCAAGAACCATTGAGACAGGAAAGATGAAACTCATGTAAAATTATCCTCAGGTAGTGTAGATTCAAGTTTGTTCAAATAATGACCCCCGTGGCTAGGGGGGAGGGGGGGGGGGGCAAAATGGCCGACCCAAGTTTTAGATAGGAATATAATGGAAAAATCTTTAAAAATCTCAAGAACAATTGAGACAGGAAAGATGAAACTCATGTAAAATTATCCTCAGGTAGTGTAGATTCAAATTTGTTCAAATTATGACCCCCAGGACCAGGATGGGGCCAAAATGGCTGACCCAAGTTTTACATAGGGATATATAGGGAAACCTTTTAAAATCTCCTTTTCAAGTATTCAAAGCCATGATTAGTGATATTTATATGGAATCATCCTAAGGTAGTGTAGATTCTAGTTTGTTCAAATCTTGAAACCCTGGGGGGTTAAAATTCAAGCCCCCCAACCCCCCCCCCCCCCCCCACCTTAGTAAACTATTAGTTCTGATCTGATATGTGCTTTTTCCTAGCTGATGTGCTCATGTGAGTGCTGTGGCCCGTGGGCCTCTTGTTTTTATGTTTAATGTCTGCGTATGCCTTGGTTTTTGACACCCCATGTCAGAAAAAAACAATCAGAAAAGGGAGTTCGAAAATTTATTATTCAGGTCAAAATTTTTGATTTCCAGCAATATCTCTGAATATTTGTATAATACATGTATTTCATTATTGGAATAGTTTTAGTATTTAATGCCTTAATTTTGCTGAGGAAAATAACTTTCTTTATGAAAAATAGATAAATGAAATCATATCTTTTGAATTAGGTCATTTTAATATATTACTATAAAATATGTGTTTTATTTTTTTAGCTCACCTGAGCCGAAGGCTCAATTGAGCTTTTCTGATCACATTTTGTCCGTCGTCCATCCATCTGTCTGTCTAGCTGTCCGTCCGTCCGTCTGTCTGTCCATCTGTAAACTTTTCATATTTTCGACTTCTTCTCAAGAACCACTGGGCCAATTTTGACCAAACTTGGTACAAAGCATCCTTGGGTGAAGAGGAATTTAAATTATGAAAATGAAGGGCCTAGTTCCCTCACAAGGGGAGATAATCAGGAAAAGACAAAAATAGGGTTGGGTCACTAAAAAATCTTCTTCTCAAGAACCACGGGGCCAGAAAGGCTGAAACTTGTGTGGAAGCATCCTTAGGTAGTGCAGATTCTAAATTGTTAAAATCATGACCCCCAGGGATAGGGTGGGGCCACAATGGGGAATCAAAGTTTTACATAGAAATATGTACGAAAAATCTTTAAAAATCTACTCAAGAACCACTGGACCAGAAAAGCAGAAACTTATATGGAAGCCTCCTGGGGTAGTGTAGATTCTAAATTGTTAAAACCATGACCCCCGGGTGTTGGGCAGGGCCACAATGTGGAATCAAAGTTTTACAAAGAAATATATAGGAAAAATCTTTGAAAATCTTCTTCTCAAGAACCACTGGGCCAGAAAATTCTGAAACTTATGAGGAAAAGCATCCCGAGGTAGTGTAGATTCTAAATTGTTAAAGTCATGACCACTGGGGGTCGGGCGGGGCCATAATGGGGGATCAAAGTTTTACATAGCAATATATAGGAAAAATCTTTGAAAATCTTCTACTCATGAACCACTGAGCCAGAAAAGCTGAAACTTATGTGGAAGTATCCTGGGGTAGGGTAGATTCTAAATTTGTTAAAACCATGACCCCCGGGGGTTTGGCAGGGCCACAATGTGGAATCAAAGTTTTACAAAGAAATATATAGGAAAAATCTTTGAAAATCTTCTTCTCAAGAACCATTGAGCCAGAAAAGCTGAAACTTAAGTGGAAGCATCCTGGGGTAGTGTAGATTCTAAATTGTTCAAATCATGACCCCTGGGGGTTGGGCGGGGCCAAAATGGGGAATCAAAGTTTAACATAGAAATATATAGGAAAAATCTTTGAAAATCTTCTTCTCAAGAACCACTGGGCCAGAAAAGCTGACACTTATGTGGAAGCATCCAGGGATAGTGTAGATTCTAAATTGTTCTTATCATGACCCCGGGGGGTAGGGCGGGGTCACAAGGGGAAATCAAAGTTTTACAATGTTGAATCAAAGCATTCTATGGTAGTGTAGATTTCAAATTGTTTAAATTATGATCAGTTGGGTAGGGTGGGATCACAATATGTATTACATGGGGAAATCTGGTAAAGAACGGAATGGTCAAAGCTTCTCAGGTGAGTGATGTGGCCCATGGGCCTCTTGTTTTTTTTTTGTACCTGTGTGTTTAGCAAATAGGTAGTTTTTGAAAGATGGGTGGACACTAAACAGAGAAAAAACTTGGAATGGCCTTAGCTTCAACTAAATATTAAGGATTTACATTTGCCATGGATATTTTAATTTTACCAATTTGACCAAGATGTTTGTAGACTGACATTTTTCTTGAACACATTATACATGTTATATTACAACTATTTGAAATACAATGGAAATACCTATTGTACTTACTTTATTATATGCAATGTCTTTGCATATACTTGCATGTATACTCAGAAAAATCAAATGAATGTTTTTAGCTCCTCTGAGCCAAAGGCTCAAAGAGCTAATGCTATGGCCATTTGTGCGATGTGCGTCGTGTGGTGTGCGGTGTGCATTAACTTTTTAGAATATGGGCCATAACTCAAGAACCCCTTGGCCAATCAGTGTCAAATTTGTCATAGGGTATCCTTGGCCCAAGGGCTACCATTTATGCTAAAATAAGGGTTGATACAAGGGGAGATAATCAGGAAAACAAAACCAAAAGTACTGGTTGCTTAAAAATCTTCTTCTCCAGAACCACCAGGCAGATTTTCACCAAATTTACATACAAGGATCAGGATATGTTGAAGATTAAAAATTGTTCAAGGCATGACCCTGGGGCAAAGGGCGTGGTCTCAAGGTCACTTTAAAGTTGACCTAAATTTACAATTAATAAAAATGTTCATATTTTGCTTACTATAAGGACTAGGATCATCAAATCTTGTAAGTTGATGCATCTTAGTTGCGGGCATTTGTTTTCAAATTGATTTAAAGGCATATTTTGGATACTTTAAGGCCTATGATCATCAAACTTAGTCAATTGATGCATCTTGGGTCCTTGAACAACGTCAACTTAAAAGTAGGTCACCGTGACCTACTTTTTGAACTTTATGACTTATCCTTTTTAAAACATTTAATCCCATTATTTCAGGCACTGAAAGGGTTAGAATCATCAAATCTTGTAAGTTGCTGCATCATGGGACCTTAAAACATTTTTAAGAAAAAGTAGGTCACTGTGACCTACTTTTAGAATTTTGCAGGCATTTGTTTTCAAATTGTTTAAAAGGCATATTTTGATTACCTTCAAACCTACGATCATCAAACTTGGTCAGGAGATGCATCTTGGGACTCTGAAAAATGTCGACCAAAATGTAGGTCACGTTGACCTACTTTCGACATTTTATGGCTATATTTAAGTATCTCCAGTACTTATTGGCTTGGAATCATCAAACTTTTTTAGTTGATGCATATTGGGTTTTTCGGAGAATGTCGACCAAAAAGTAGGTCACGGTGACCTACTTTTGACATTTTATGGCTATATTTAAGTATCTCTAGTACTTATTGGTTTAGAATCATCATACTTTGTCAGTTAATGCATCTTTGGTTTTCGGAGAATGTCGACCAAAAAGTAGGTCATGGTGACCTACTTTTGAATATCTCAGGTATTTATTGGCTTAGAATGATCAAACTTGGTCAGCAGATGCATCTTGGGACTCTAAAAAATGTCAACCAAAATGTAGGTCACAATGACCTATTTTCGACATTTTATGGCTATATTTAAGTATCTCTGGTACTTATTGGTTAAGAATCATCATACTTTGTCAGTTGATGCATCTTGGGTTTTCTGAGAATGTTGACCAAAGAGTAGGTCACAGTGACCTACTTTTGAATATCTCAGGTATTTATTGGCTTAGAATTATCAAACTTAGTCAGCAGATGCATCTTGGGACTCTGAAAAATATCGACTAAAATGTAGGTCACAATGACCTACTTTCGACATTTTTTTATGGCTATATTTAAGTATCTTAGGTATTTATTGGCTTAGAATAATCATACTTTGTCACTTGATGCATTTTGTGATTTCCAAGAATGTAGACCAAAAAGTAGTTCTAATTGGCTAAGAATCATCAAACTTTGTCAGGTGATGCAACTTGGGTCTTTAATAGGATACTTAGGGTTAGAGGCTTCAAATACAAGTGATAGGTTGTACAATTTATCAGAAGAGCGATTCAAGGCCCTTGGGCCTCTTGTTTTTTTTCAAAGTTGTTACAATAAGAGCTATTTAAAGGGAAAGAAAAAAAAATTGACATGATATTAAAACTTGTATTTTTATTTCAGCTTGTAAAAATACATGTATTAAAATAATCATAATAAATAATAAATTTGTACATGTTTGTAAAATTGTTTTCAATTGAGAATACTTGACTCTCTTTAGCACTTGATCCTTGGGACGTCATGTGCTATATATGAATGTGATTTACCCACATTTTAAAATTGAGCTCTAGATCTAGCTGCCAGGTCTGTTGAAGAAATTTCAGGGTGATGAAGGAAGAGGGCCAGAATCAACTGAAAAGTAATGTTTTGAGAAACAAGAACAATGTTTTTAGCTCACCTGAGCCGAAGGCTCAAGTGAGCTTTTCTGATCACATTTTGTTCGTCGTCCGTCCGTCTGTCTGTCCGTCTGTAAACTTTTCACATTTTTGACTACTTCTCAAGAACCACTGGGCCGATTTTGACCAAACTTGGTACAAAGCATACTTGGGTGAAGGGGAATTTAAATTGTTAAAATAAAGGGACAAGTTCCCTCACAGGGGGAGATAAAAATAGGGTGGGGTCATTAAAAAATCTTTTTCTCAAGAATCACTGGGCCAGAAAAGCTGTAACTTATATGGAAGCATCCTGGTATAGTGTAGATTCTAAATTGTTAAAATCATGACCCCTGGAATAAGAGCAGGGCCACAATGGGGAATCAAAGTTTTACATAGAAATATATAGGAAAAATCTTCTTCTCAAGAACCACTGGGCCAGAAAAGCTGAAACTTATGTGGAAGCATCCTGGGGTAGTGTAGATTCTAAATTGTTCAAGTCATGACCCCCGGGGGAAGGGTGGGGCCACAATGGGGAATCAAAGTTTTACATTGAAATATATAGGAAAAATCTTTGAAAATCCTCTTCTCAAGAACCACTGGGCCAGAAAAGCTGAAACTTACATGGGAACATCCTGGGGTAGTGTAGATTCTAAATCAATCAAATCATGACCCCCGGGGGAAGGGCGGGGCCACAATAAGAAATCAAAGTTTTACCTAGACATACCTGGTATATAGGTAAAATCTTTGAAAATCTTCTTCTCAAGAACCACTGGGCCAGAAAAGCTGAAACTAATGTGGAAGCATCCTGGGGTAGTGTAGGTTCTAAATTTTTCAAATCATGACCCCCGCGGGAAGGGGTGGGGCCACAATGGGGAATCAAAGTTTTACATAGAAATATATAGGAAAAATCTTTGAAAATCTTCTTCTCAAGAACCACTGGGCCAGAAAAGCTGAAACTTATGTGGAAGCTTCCTGGTTTAATGTAGATTCGACATCGTACAAATAATGACCCCGGGGGGAAGGGCGGGGCCACAATGGGGAATCAAAGTTTTACATAGAAATATATAGGAAAAATCTTTGAAAATCTTCTTCTCAAGAACCACTGGGCCAGAAAAGCTGAAACTTATTTGCACATGGAAAGATCCTGGGGTAATGTAGATTTTTAGAATATCTAAATTATGATCAGTGGGGTGGGGTGGGATTCATTATGTATTGCAATGAGGAAATCTGGTAAAGAACAGAATGGTCAAAGCTCTCAGGTGAGCGATGTGGCCCATGGGCCTCTTGTTATTAATAATTGGGGAAGGGGGGGGGGGACACAACAACTGTATAGATAAGCTTATTGTATTGTGTGATGTGTATGTGTTGTATCCATTGGATTTAATTATTGAAGGGTACACGGTAACACCACAATCCACATATGGTTTATACCCTTACTGAAAATATTGCCTTCCTGCAAATATTTGCTGCAAGTCTGCTGCAAACTTGCAGCAGACATTACTGCAAGCTTGCGGCAATGTAGCTTAAGACAGCATGACAGTCTATACAAAGCCTTGGTGTTTACTGCAAGTTTGCGGCAAGTCTGCAGCAAGCCTAAAAAGTTTAAATTAGTCCAAGACATTAGTGAAGGTTTAATTTCTCTACAAAGTACCATTTCAGAGGAGTAGCGATAACAAGGTTTATCACACAAGGGTCAATAACTCTTAAAAAGGTCAATCTTAGGGGACAAGAATGAAAACTTTGAAATAGTTATAGGAGTACATATTAATGATGCAAAGACAGAAAGTTTATATTGAAAGACAAAAGAGTTATAAAAATACTTAATTTATCATATTTTGTATGACCTTTGACCTTTGCAAAAGTCAAAAGTTAATGAATCTTATAAAGTTGGTTCTATGTCTCTATGCTTCTCGTTTTGAAATTTTTAATTATTTGTAAAATTCAAAAACTTTCAGGGGCAATAACTTGTTAAAAGTATCAATGAATACTTTCGCAATGTATCATTGAAGTGTTTACTAAATTAGTTGAAGACATTAGTGAAGGTTTCATTTCTCTACAGTTTACGGTTTAAGAGGAGAAGAGATAACAAGGTTTATCACACAAGGGTCAATAACTCTTAAAAAGGGTCAATCTTAGGGGACAAGAACGAAAACTTTGAAATAGTTTTAGGAGTATATATTAATGATGCAAAGACAGATTGTATATGTTAAAAGACAAAAGAGATATAAAAAGAGCTAAATTTCTCATTTCTGGAATGTCCTTGACCTTTGCATAAATTCTAAGGTCAAAGATTAATGAATCTTATGCAGTTGGTCGCATGTCTCTACCACTTCTAGTTTTGAAAATTTTTAATTATTTGTAAAATTCAAAAACTTTCAGGGGCAATAACTCCTTTAAAAAGTCACCGAATACTTTCACAATAAATCATTGAAGTGTCTACTAAATTAGTTGAAGACATTAGTAAAGGTTTCATTTCTTTATGGTTTATGGTTTAAGAGGAGTAGTGATAACAAAGTTTATCACACTAGGGTTAATAACTCTTAAAAAGGTCAATCTTAGGGGACAAGAATGAAAACTTTGAAATAGTTATAGGAGTACATATTAATGATGCAAAGACAGAAAGTATATATTGAAAGACAAAAGAGTTATAAAAATACTTAATTTATCATATTTTGTATGACCTTGACCTTTGACCTTTGCAAAAGTCAAAAGTTAATGAATCTTATAAAGTTGGTTCTATGTCTCTATGCTTCTCGTTTTGAAAATTTTTAATTATTTGTAAAATTCAAAAACTTTCAGGGGCAATAACTTGTTAAAAGTATCAATGAATACTTTCGCAATGTATCATTGAAGTGTTTACTAAATTAGTTGAAGACATTAGTGAAGGTTTCATTTCTCTACAGTTTACGGTTTAAGAGGAGAAGAGATAACAAGGTTTATCACACAAGGGTCAATAACTCTTAAAAAGGGTCAATCTTAGGGGACAAGAACGAAAACTTTGAAATAGTTTTAGGAGTATATATTAATGATGCAAAGACAGATTGTATATGTTAAAAGACAAAAGAGATATAAAAAGAGCTAAATTTCTCATTTCTGGAATGTCCTTGACCTTTGCATAAATTCTAAGGTCAAAGATTAATGAATCTTATGCAGTTGGTCGCATGTCTCTACCACTTCTAGTTTTGAAAATTTTTAATTATTTGTAAAATTCAAAAACTTTCAGGGGCAATAACTCCTTTAAAAAGTCACCGAATACTTTCACAATAAATCACTGAAGTGTCTACTAAATTAGTTGAAGACATTAGTAAAGGTTTCATTTCGTTATGGTTTATGGTTTAAGAGGAGTAGTGATAACAAAGTTTATCACACTAGGGTTAATAACTCTTAAAAAGGTCAATCTTAGGGGACAAGAATGAAAACTTTGAAATAGTTATAGGAGTACATATTAATGATGCAAAGACAGAAAGTTTATATTGAAAGACAAAAGAGATATAAAAATAGCTTAATTAATCATGTTTTGAATGACCTTGACCTTTGACCTTTGCATTCTTTTATATGGTCAAAGATTAATGGATCTTATGCAGATTGTCCCATGTCTCTACCACTTCTCGTTTTGAAAATTTTTAATTATTTGTAAAATTCAAAAACTTTCAGGGGCTATAACTCCTTTAAAGGGTCACCGAATACTTTCACAATAAGTCATTGAAGTGTCTACTAAATAAGTTGAAGACATTTGTAAAGGTTTCATTTCTCTAAGGTTTACGGTTTTGGAGGAGAAGTGATAACAAGGTTTATCGCACAAGGGGCAATAAATTTTGAGAGGGTCAATCTTCGGGAACAAGAATGAAATATTTGAAATAGTTTTAAGAGTGCATATTAAAAATGCAAAGACATAAAGTATATGTTGAAAGACAAAAGAGATATAAAAAGAGCTTTATTTCTCATTTCTGGAATGACTTTGACCTTTGACCTTTACATAAATTTCAATATCTAAGGTCATGAATCTTATGCAGTTGGCCCCATGTCTCTACGACCTCTCGTTTTGAAAATTTTTAATTATTTGTAAAATTCAAAAAGTTTCAGGGGCAATAACTCATTGAAGGGTCAACGAATACTTTCGCAATGAATCAATGAAGTGTCTACTAAATTAGTTGAAGACAATAGTAAAGGTTTCATTTCTCTGCAGTTTACGATTTTAGAGGAGTAGCGATAACAAGCTTTTTTGCAAAAGGGATAATAACTCCGAAAGGGGTCATAGTCCATATACGCAGGGTCAACTGCGAAAATCTTTTACGAAGTGCGTTCTTATGAACTTTAAAAAATCTTTTCGATAAATCTTGAAACTCAAAATCACACGGCGGAAAAATAATAAAAAATAAACTAGGAGACTTATTGTTCACAGAACAATAAGAGGTCTTTCCACCTTCTTTGAATTTCAAATTTGTTTCATATCTGACTCCTAAAAATTAAATTCCATGAAAAAGAAACGAAAACTCTCTTAAACCATAGAAAAAATGAAAATTAAAAAAAAAAAAAGAATGACCTTGACCTTTGATCTTGAAAAATATTCAAGGTCAAGGGTCACAGTGCAATTGAACGCATGCTTCTATGACTTCAAGTTTTCAAGTTATAAGGTTTAAAAGTAAGTACAAAGAAGTAAAGGGCAATAACTCATATAAGGGGTCATCAGATGCTTTTGCACTTTTACATTGAAGTTAGGCCTAAAGATATAAAGACCCTGAGGACATTAGTGAAGGTTTGGTGTCTCTACGGTCTACGGTTTCGGAGGAGTAGCGATAACAAGGTTTTTCGCACAAGGGGAAATAACTTTTAAAGGGGTTAATGTTAGGGGACAAGAAGGAAATCTTTGAAACAGTTTTAAGAGTACATACTAATGATGCATACACATTACGTATATGTTGAAAGACAAAAGAGATATAAAAAGAGCTAAATTTCTCATTTCTGGAATGACCTTGACCTTTGACCTCTACATGAATTTTAAGGTCAAAGGTCAATGAATCTTATGCAGTTGGTCCCATGTCTCTACGACTTGTCATTTAAAAAAAATTAATTATTTGTTAGATTCAAAAAGTTTCAGGGGCAATAACTCATTGAAGGGGTTACCGAATGCTTTCGCAATGAATAGATTGAAGAGTCCCCTTAATTAGTTGAAGACATTGGTGAAGGTTTCATACCTCTATGGTTTACGGTTTCAGAGGAGTAGCGATAACAAGCATTTCTTTTGAAAGGGGCAATAACCTTGAAAGTGGTCAAGGTTCATTTACCCAGGATGAACTGCAATAATCTTTTACGGAGTACATTCTTATGGACTATAAATCTTTTCGATAAATCTTAAAACAAAAAAACACATGGCGGAAAAATAATAAAAAAGAAGAAACAGAAGGAAATCAATAGAGGTGGAAAGACCTAACTAGGAGACTTATTGTTCACAAAACAATAAGAGGTCTTTCCACCTTCTATGAATTTCAAATTTGTTTTATATCTGACTCCTAAAATTTAAATTCCATGAAAAAGATACCAAAAATCTCTTAAAGCAGAGAAAAAAAAGAAAAAAAAAGAAAGAATGACGTTGACCTTTGACCTTGAAAAATTTTCAAGGTCAAAGGTCACAATGTATTTGACCACATGCTTCTACGACATATAATTTTCAAATTATAAGGTTTAATAGTAAGTACAAAGAAGTTAAAGAGCAATAACTCATATAAGGGGTCATCAGATCCTTTTGCACTTACACAGTGAAGTTAGGACTAAAGACCCTTAAGACATTAGTGAAGGTTTGGTGTCTCTATGGTCTACGGTTTTGGAGGAGTAGCGATAACAAGGTTTTTCGCACAAGGGGCAATAACTTTTAAAGGGGTTAATGTTAGGGGACAAGAATAAGATCTTTAAAGCAGTTTTAAGAGTACAAATTAATGATGCACAGACATAATGTATATGTTGAAAGACAAAAGAGATATAAAAAGAGCTAAATTTCTCAGTTTTGGAATGACCTTGACCTTTGACCTTTATGTAAATGTCAAGACCAAAGGTCATTGAATCTTATTCAGTTGGTCGCATGTCTCTCTGACTTCTCATTTTGAAAATTTTTAATTATTTGTAAAATTCAAAAACTTTCAGGGGCAATAACTCATTGAAGGGTTCAATGAATACTTTCGAAATATATCAATGAAGTGTGTACTAAATTAGTTGAAGAGATTAATGAAGGTTTCATTTCTCTACGGTTTACGGTTTCGAAGAATTAGCAATAACAAGCTTTTTTGCGAAAGGGGTAATAACTCCGAAAGGGGTCAAAGTTTATTTACGCAGGGTCAACTGCAAAATTCTTTTACGGAGTACATGCACATTCTTATGAAATAAAAATCTTTTCGATAAATCTTGAAACTCAAAATCACACTGCGGAAAAATAACAAGGAGACTTATTGTTCACAGAACAATAAGAGGTCTTTCCACCTTCTTTGAATTTCAAATTTGTTTTATATCTGACTCCTAAAAATTAAATTCCATTAAAAATAAAACCAAAACTCTCTGAAAGCATGGAAAAAAATGAAAATTAAAAAAAAAATGAATGACCTTGACCTTTGACATTGAGAAAATATTCAAGGTCAAAGGTCAAGGGTCACAATGTAATTGACCCCATGCTACTACGTCTTATAGTTTTCAAGTTTTAAGGTTTAATAGTAAGTACAAAGAAGTAAAAGGGCAATAACTGATATAAGGGGTCATCAGATCCTTTTGCACTTATACAGTGAAGTTAGGCCTTAAGACCCTTAAGACATTAGTGAATGTTTGGTGTCTCTACGGTCTACGGTTTCTGAGGAGTAGCGATAAAAAGGTTTTTTGCACAAGGGGCAATAACTTTTAAAAGGGTCAATGTTAGGGGACAAGATTGAAATATTTGAAACAGTTTTAAGAGTACATATAAATGATCCTTAGACATTAAGTATACATTGAAGACAAAAGAGATATAAGAAGTGTTAAATTTCTCATTCTTGGAATGACCTTGACCTTTGACCTTAAATGAATTTAAAGGTCGAAGGTCAATGAATCTTATGCAGTTAGTCCCATGTCTCTATGACTTCTCGTTTTGAAAATTTTTAATTATTTGTAAAATTTCAAAAGTTCCAAGGGCAATAACTCATTGAAGGGGTCATCGAATGCTTTTGCAATGAATAGATTGAAGAGTCCCTTTAATTAGTTGAAGACATTGGTGAAGGTTTCATACCTCTATGGTTTACGGTTTCAGAGGAGTAGCGATAACAAGCATTTCTTGCGAAAGGGGTAATAACTCCAAAAGGGGTCCAGGTTCATTTACGCAGGGTCAACTGTAAAAATCTTTTACGGAGTACATTTTTATGAAATAATAATCTTTTCGATAAATCTTGAAACAAAAAATCACATGGCAGAAAAATAATAAACTAGTAGACTTATTGTTCAAAGAACAATAAGAGGTCTTTCCACCTTCTTTGAATTTCAATTTTGTTTTAAAATTTAATTCCATGAATAAGAAACTAAAATTTTCTTAACTCTTTAACTGCCACACTATCCTTATCAGATAGCCTGCTGCTGATAAGAACTCAGGCTGCGTTTCAGCGCTTGTTTACTAGCTCACTACCAGAGATAAATTCCAGCTGTGCTAAAATTAAGACACAGAGCTGTAGTAGACTTGTTTATTGATGATTATCTTTTTATCTATTCACATTTCTAAATAACATGTATAACATGAAATGTTGAGACAATATTCATCTATCAGATGCTATAATTTACAGTCAAAACATATTTAATTTATGATGAAATCAGCTGCTTTCTTACAGAAATTAATCTCAATGTTTCTCTAACTTTCACACTTTATTTATTTATTTATTTGGAATGCCATTTTTCAAAACAATTGTTGTCAATGCAGAGAAACACTGCACATTGTTTACATTGAATAAACACATCATGTCTTTTTTTGTCAATTGCACACTGTTTGCACCTGCCCCTCTTCTGATGTTTCACAGGCCAGTGTGCAAGGCCAGAAGGGTCAATGTTGGACTTGGATTTTCTTTTTCTTGAACCCCGGTATGTCCCTATAAGTTGCCGACTGAGCTGCATCCTAAAACTTAGTTGAGTCCTGGCCACTTCTCTTCCTTTTTTTGTTTTTATGACGTGATTCACAGACTCTTTCATGCAAATAAATGCGTTTACAACACAAATGTCAAAGAGAAACCATAGTAGATATTTCCACCATTTCTTAGACTTCCTACAGGTCGAATATTGCATCCGTAATTGGTCAGCTCGATCAACACCAAACATGAATTTGTTATATTGCTGACCAATAATTGGGCATGGCACATCCTTTTTGGATCCATCTTTTTGCTTTCTCTGTACTGTGATCTTTTCGTTTGGGTCACAATTAGTGGACAAATAAAAAACCATCTTTTTGTCCTTCCATGCTGTTGCACATAGCTCATTTTTCTGCATGATTTTATATTCCCCATGATTCTTTAATTTGCAGCTTTTAATGCCTTCTGGCATACCTTTTCGATTTCCTCGGACCGTCCCACAGCAGTACAAATCTTCTTTGAATAAGGACGAAAATAGCTTAGGAGAAGAGAAGAAATTGTCCATATAAATATGGTGTCCTTTGTTGATAATTTTTCTTGTTAAATCTTTGACAACCCGCTCTCCTAGACCTTCTTCTGTTTTTTCTCTGTCCACTTTTCCCGTGTAAATTTGAAACTCGTGACAATATCCGTTACGGGGAGACGCTCTTTCCCATACCTTTATACCAAATTTAGTTGGTTTAGCTGGCAGGTACTGTTTGAATGAAAGTCTGCCTTTGTAAGCAATCATTCCTTCATCTACACTTTGTTCACAGTGTGGTTGATAGTTTTCGACACATTTATTCAGTACATAATCCAAGACAGGTCTGATGTGACACAATTTGTCATGTCCAGGTGTTCTTCTAGGTGGGTTTTGTGTGACATCATTGCAATGTAGATATTTGCTAAGAAGTTCAAAACGACTCCTAGTCATTATATTAGGTATGGATGGACTTCCAAAAGGCCACTGTTGACTCCAGGCTAATGTATATGAAGGCAGTTGCACAATTGACAAATAAACATGAATGCCTAAGAATGCTTTCATTTCCTCCATTTCAACGTCTTTCCAGTTACGGTCGGGCTTTGTTTCTTGGCATTGTTCGGCATATTTATTTGTTTCTGTCACCAATAGTTTAATCATATCTTCAGAAAAAAATCTCATAAAGAAATCAAGTTCATTTTGTCCTGCATCGAGAGTAAAAGTTGCACCAACGGACTCAGAAAAAGTTTTGTTTACCGGTTTTCTCAGCACTGACCGCCATGCCAAATCCTCGTCATCACTTTCTTCCTCAGAACTGCTAGAATTTTCCGGTGAATTATCAGGCGTAGACAAAGGGGAAACAGATATATCACTTTCATTATCTTTGGTACCATCATCATTTAAATCTTCATCAAAAAAATCATAAGAGAGCTCCGAGAAATTATCACTATCTTCATCCGCCATTTTGATGTAAACATGCTTCTCCAAAAATACTCGATCGTGTTTACTCTCTGAAACAAAGGAATTCCCATCCCCATATTTGGAAAATAATGACGTAGTAAGTTAGGCCGAACATTTGTCTCAGTCAGTGTTATTGGTATTTTAGAATCACATGATCGTAAAAATATCCAATCATCACTTTTGTAACATCGGTAAATTGTCGCAAATGTGCGTCTTCAAGTATACATCGATACTAGGGGAAGTCGCTTATCTGCGCTACTGAGGATATAGGGCTTGCTTATCTCGCCGCATATAAGCGACTGTGAGGATAAGAGCTTCTAAAATTAGGACGCACATGTGCGTCTACGCATGGTAAAGAGTTAAAGGATATCAAAAATTTAAAAAAAAAAGAAAAAAAGAAAAGAAATGACCTTGACCTTTGACCCTGAAAAAATATTCAAGGTCAAAGGTCAAGGGTCACAATGCAATTAACCCCATGCTTCTACGACTTATAGTTTTCAAGTTATAAGGTTAACTAGGAAGTACAAAGAAGTTAAAGGGCAATAACTCATATAAGCGGTCATCAGATCCTTTTGCACTTATATACTGAAGTTAGGCCTTAAGACCCTTAAGACATTAGTGAAGGTTTAGTGTCTATACGGTCTACGGTTTCGAAGTAGTAGCATTAACAAGGTTTTCCGCACAAAGGGCGATAACTTTTAATAGGGTCAATCTTACGGAATACGAATTGAATCTTTTAAATAGCTTTAAGAGTACATATTAATGATGCTAAGACAGTTTCTTTATGTTAAGAGAAAAAAAAGATATAAAAAGAGCTTAATTTCTCAATTTTGGAATGACCTTGACCTTTGACCTTTACATGAATTTTAACCTCAAAGGTAAATAAATCTTATGCAGTTGGTCCCATGTCTCTATCACTTCTCGTTTTGAAAATTTTTAATTATTTTTAAAATTCAAAAAGTTTCAGGGGCAATAACTCATTGAAGAAGTCAACAAAGACTTTTGCAATGAATAGATTCCAGAATCCTCTCAATTAGTCGAAGACTTTAGTGAAGGTTTCATATTTGTACGGTTTATGGTTTCGCAGTAGTAGCGATAACAAGGTTTTCCGCACAAAGGGCGATAACTTTTAATAGAGTCAATCTTACGGAATACAAATTGAATCTTTCAAATAGTTTTAAGAGTACATATTAATGATGCTAAGCCAGTTTGTATATGTTAAAAGACAAAAAAGATATAAAAAAAGCTCAATTTCTCAATTTTGAAATGACCTTGACCTTTGACCTTTACATGAATTTTAACCTCAAAGCTCAATGAATCTTATGCAGTTGGTCCCATGTCTCTCTCACTTCTCGTTTTGAAAATTTTTAATAATTTCTAAAATTCAAAAAGTTTCAGGGGCAATAACTCATTGAAGGAGTCACCGAATACTTTCGCAATGAATAGATTCAAGAATCCTCTCAATTAATCGAAGACTTTAGTGAAGGTTTGGTGTCTATACAGTTTACGGTTTCGGAGGAGTAGCGATAACAAGCATTTCTTGCGTAAAGGGCAATAACTTCGAAAGGGGTCAAAGTTCAAACAAGGGCTGTCGTTTTTCAGAATAACTCTTGATATCCAGTTTCATGAACTATAAAGTTTTTCGATAAGTCTTGCGGTTTCAAAAGTCCGGGAAGAAGAAGAAGAATAATAATAAACATAAGCATTTCAAGAGGTCTTTCCACAGAAAGGTGGAAAGACCTAAAAAGAAGAAACAGAAGGAAATCAGTAGGTCTTTCCACAGAAAGGTGGAAAGACCTAAAAACTAGGAGACTCATTGTTCACAGAACAATAAGAGGTCTTTCCACCTTCTTTGAATTTCATATTTGATTTATATATAACTCTTAAAAATTAAATTCCATGAAAAAGAAATCAAAACTCTCTTAAACCATAAAAAAATGAAAATAAAAAAAGAATGACCTTGACCTTTGACCTTGAGAAAATATTCAAGGTCAAAGGTCAAGGGTCACAATGCAATTGACCCCATGCTTTTACCACTTATAGTTTTCAAATTATAAGGTTTAATAGTAAGTACAAAGAAGTTAGAGGGCAATAACTCCTGAGGGGTCATCAGATCCTTTTGCACTTATACAATGAAGTTAGGCCTAAAGACCCTTAAGACATTAGTGAAGGTTTGATGTCGAAATGGTCTACGGTTTCAGAGGAGTAGCGATAACAAGTTTTTTTCGCACAAGGGGCAATAACTTTTAACAGGGTTAATCCTAAGGGACAAGAATGAAATCTTTGAAATAGTTTTAAGAGTACATATTAATGATGCATAGACATTAAGTATATGTTTGAAGACAAAAAAGATATAAAAAGAGCTAAATTTCTCAGTTTTGGAATGATCTTGACCTTTGACCTTTACATGTATTTGAAGGTCAAAGGTCATTGAATCTTATGCAGTTGGTCCCATGTCTCTACGACTTCTTGTTTTGAAAATTTTTGATTATTTTTAAAATTCAAAAACTTCCAGGGGCAAGAACTCATTGAAGGGGTCAATAAATACTTTTCCAATTGATCAATGAAGTGTCTAGTAAATTAGTTGAAGACATTAGTGAAGGTTTCATTTCTCTACGGATTACGGTTTCGGAGGAGTAGCGATAACAAGCTCTTTTCCGAAAGGGGAAATAACTCCGAAAGAGGTCATAGTTCATATACGCAGGGTCAACTGCAAAAATCTTTTACGGAGTACATTCTTATGAACTTAAAATCTTTTCGATAAATCTTGAAACTCAAAATCACACGGCGGAAAAATAATAAAAAATACTAGGAGACTTATTGTTCACAGAACAATAAGAGGTCTTTCCACCTTCTATTAATTTCAAATTTGTTTTATATCTGACTCCTAAAAATTAAATTCCAAGAAAAAGATACCAAAAATCTCTTAAAGCAAAGAAAAAATGAAAATAAAAAAGATGAATGACCTTGGCTTTTGACCTTGAAAAATATTCAAGGTCAAAGGTCAAGGGTCACAATGTATTTGACCGCATGCTTCTACGATGTATAATTTTCAAATTATAAGGTTTAATAGTAAGTACAAAGAAGTTAAAGGGCAATAACTCATATAAAGGGTCATCAGATCCTTTTGCACTTATACAGTGAAGTTAGGACTAAAGACCCTTAAGACATTAGTGAAGGTTTGGTGTCTCTACGGTCTATGGTTTTTGAGGAGTAGCGATAACAAGGTTTTTTCGCACAAGGGGCAATAACTTTTAAAGGGGTTAATGTTAGGGGACAAGAATAAGATCTTTAAAGCAGTTTTAAGAGTACAAATTAATGATGCACAGACATAATGTATATGTTGAAAGACAAAAGAGATATAAAAAGAGCTAAAGAGCTAAATCCACGAATGTGCTAAATCGGCCTAGTGATTTTAGGAAAAATAAAGTGAGGGGAAGAAGAAAATTATTTACGGAAATATTATCCTTAGTTATCAAACTTGAATAGTTTACGCCAAAATTTTCATTTGATGACGTCATATTTGTGTAGAAAACGTCTAAACACGTGAACTTTGCCACTTTTTATCAAAATTTAGAATTTTTTCCGCCTTTGATTCAAATTTTTGCTGTGGCCACACCCTTTGAACAAAATAAAATTCACACCATTAAAAAGAAAATTAGAAAATGAACAAATAGAGTGTTATTTTATTTTGTTCGATGGGTGTGGCCACATCGAAATATTTAATTTTCGTTCGATTCAAATCTCTTCGCATCGACCACCAAAGTAGAAATAATGGGGGTTCACCCAAATTAATTAAAAAGAAACAAGATTATATGTTGCTTTTGTAAATTTTAATTAGTCTTTAAATGCAAATATACCATTTATTATATGTTATTTTGTGTTGTGGTGCAAAAAATGTACGAAAGTCTCTCGGAGTCTCTATAAGCATGACTGCATGAAGATGCAATAATGGTGACTCATTCCTAACCCAAGACTTTTTAGTCAAGC
The DNA here is from genome assembly GCF_032062105.1 of Saccostrea cuccullata. Lineage (NCBI taxonomy): Eukaryota > Metazoa > Mollusca > Bivalvia > Ostreida > Ostreidae > Saccostrea > Saccostrea cuccullata. The sequence continues at coordinate 92 of NW_026927051.1, read as the reverse complement.
GCAGCTGATCTAGGTTTACATTATCATTGATTTTACTGAAATATTTTTAAAAAATGGATACTCTTTCCCCCAAATCTTATTTATTTTACAAA